>NC_088398.1:15125069-15425069 GCF_034236695.1 Oncorhynchus nerka | reverse complement strand
GGTTCATTACCAACCCCAGTAGACAGTAGTAGTTTGTCTGTTTGATGTGTTGCTGTTTCTACAACCATCCTATCCTCTTACATAACAAAGCAAAGCACACTGGGAAATGTAGTCCGTCTGCTTGTCCGGGGCCTTCCAACCAATCACAGGTCATCTCTGTGCCTGACCTCTGATCCTTGACTCACCCAGGCTGTACCATTTTCTGCCCCCCACCCATGTAGGGCGAACCCCCGCAGCGGATCGGCCCAAACCAGCCCCACCAGTACCCCCATGTCTGACAGGAGAGGAGGTCGGCAACTACCACAGCTTCCACCCACAGGGACCAAGGGCAGAAGTAAGTTCTCAGCTTTATTTTCCATGCCCAGCTCTGGGCCTCTCTGGTTGCTTTGGTTTGGTGACACCTTAAGGCTTTTCTCCATTGGTCACTATGTTCACTTACTTTGGAACAGGTTTGACTTTGATTGAAGCATCTCTTTGTCAGAAGCAATTGTTTCTTGTTATTTGCTAGTCTTTACCTGGGTATGGCACCTTGAGATATTGGTTATTTTGTGTCATTAACCTCTGAGTGGGAAAAGACTCAAGTTTAACAGATACTGCTGTCTGTGGGTTCTCTCTGGTCAGTTGCTCATGAACGACAGAGCTTGGCTCAGAATTCCTGTGTCTTCTGTTTTAGTGAGTTGGTTGTGTGTTCTTATGGTCTCAGTACTCTATATGTTGTCAGTGTTAACCAGGGTGTCCTGTGGAAGGTTTACAACATGCATTGTAACCTTAGTCAGTGATATTGGTGATATTGTCTCTTCATAAACATTTGCTGTTTTTTATTTTAACATATCTACTTGGTTCCTTTTTTCCATCCCTTCCTCAGAAGATGGAGAAGAAGGAACAGAACCTTGTGAAGGTCTGTAACATAGAGTGTAGGTTTGGTCTTTCACAGGAGGTGGGAGTTAGAGAACCCCCCTGTGAAAGGCTGAATCTGTCTGCAACGGCAGGGACTAGGGTCCTGTTCAGTAGAGCACATCAAAACAAAAGGTTTTACAATGACAATCTAGATAATGATTCTGTGTTCTTATTGGATATTGATTCTGTGTTCTTATTGGACAAGTTCAGAGAGAACCTCCCTGTTTCACTACGTTTCAAAAGGTTTCCTCCCTACTGAACAGCCCTGATTTACAGTGGTCCACAGCACCCCCTGTCCTGCTCTATGTTGCAGCCTGTGTGTCTCTCACTCCCTGACTGTGTGACCTAGCAGTCCTGTGTCCTAGCTTAGCCTCCTAGTCTTCTTCTGGTTCCTACACTGGGTCAGTGTTGTCATCTAGCATCGTAGCTTCCATGTTTTTCAGTTGTCATGAGGTCTACTGTAGTTTTGTGTTCTATGTTGAACAGTCCTCAGTTTCGTGTTATGACTTAAGAGTGCTCAGGTGAGACGTGTCACTGGGGGTTCTGACTTCAGAGTGCTCAGGTGAGACGTGTCACTGGGGGTTCTGTCTTCAGAGTGCTCAGGTGAGACGTGTCACTGGGGGTTCTGGCTTCAGAGTGCTCAGGTGAGACGTGTCACTGGGGGTTCTGACTTCAGAGTGCTCAGGTGAGACGTGTCACTGGGGGTTCTGACTTCAGAGTGCTCAGGTGAGACGTGTCACTGGGGGTTCTGACTCAGAGTGCTCACGTGTCACTGGGGGTTCTGACTTCAGAGTGCAGGTGAGACGTGTCACTGGGGGTTCTGTCACTTCAGAGTGCTCAGGTGAGACGTGTCACTGGGGGTTCTGACTTCAGAGTGCTCAGGTGAGACGTGTCACTGGGGGTTCTGACTTCAGAGTGCTCAGGTGAGACGTGTCACTGGGGTTCTGACTTCAGAGTGCTCAGGTGAGACGTGTCACTGGGGGTTCTGGCTTCAGAGTGCTCAGGTGAGACGTGTCACTGGGGGTTCTGGCTTCAGAGTGCTCAGGTGAGACGTGTCACTGGGGGTTCTGGCTTCAGAGTGTTCAGGTGAGACGTGTCACTGGGGTTCTGACTTCAGAGTGCTCAGGTGAGACGTGTCACTGGGGGTTCTGGCTTCAGAGTGCTCAGGTGAGACGTGTCACTGGGGGTTCTGGCTTCAGAGTGCTCAGGTGAGACGTGTCACTGGGGGTTCTGGCTTCAGAGTGCTCAGGTGAGGCGTGTCACTGTCACTGGGGTTCTGGCTTCAGAGTGCTCAGGTGAGACGTGTCACTGGGGGTTCTGACTTCAGAGTGCTCAGGTGAGACGTGTCACTGGGGGTTCTGACTTCAGAGTGCTCAGGTGAGACGTGTCACTGGGGGTTCTGACTTCAGAGTGCTCAGGTGAGACGTGTCACTGGGGGTTGTGGCTTCAGAGTGCTCAGGTGACGTGTCACTGGGGGTTGTGGCTTCAGAGTGCTCAGGTGAGACGTGTCACTGGGGGTTCTGACTTCAGAGTGCTCAGGTGAGACGTGTCACTGGGGGTTCTGGCTTCAGAGTGCTCAGGTGAGACGTGTCACTGGGGGTTGTGGCTTCAGAGTGCTCAGGTGAGACGTGTCACTGGGGGTTCTGGCTTCAGAGTGCTCAGGTGAGACGTGTCACTGGGGGTTCTGGCTTCAGAGTGCTCAGGTGAGACGTGTCACTGGGGGTTCTGACTTCAGAGTGCTCAGGTGAGACGTGTCACTGGGGGTTCTGGCTTCAGAGTGCTCAGGTGAGACGTGTCACTGGGGGTTCTGACTTCAGAGTGCTCAGGTGAGACGTGGCACTGGGGGTTGTGGCTTCAGAGTGCTCAGGTGACGTGTCACTGGGGGTTGTGTCAGAGTGCTCAGGTGGGCTGGGGGTTCTGACTTCAGAGTGCTCAGGTGAGACGTGTCACTGGGGGTTCTGGCTTCAGAGTGCTCAGGTGAGACGTGTCACTGGGGTTCTGGCTTCAGAGTGCTCAGGTGAGACGTGTCACTGGGGTTCTGACTTCAGAGTGCTCAGGTGAGACGTGTCACTGGGGGTTCTGGCTTCAGAGTGCTCAGGTGAGACGTGGCACTGGGGGTTCTGACTTCAGAGTGTCACTGGGGGTTCTGGCTTCAGAGTGCTCAGGTGAGACGTGTCACTGGGGGTTCTGGCTTCAGAGTGCTCAGGTGAGACGTGTCACTGGGGGTTCTGGCTTCAGAGTGCTCAGGTGAGACGTGTCACTGGGGGTTCTGGCGTGGACACGGTGCAGTGGACTATTTGTGTTTTAAACATGTGTGATTCCGTAACCAGTGTTGTTAGTAGTAAAGTCATTTATCCAGAAGCAAAGTAATAAATGATTCACTTTTTATTGAGTCTGGGAAGGCTATAATGTAGTGCCCTTAACTGTCCCTGGTACAAGAGGTATAACTGAGCTGCATGCAGAGCGTTCATCTAGTTCCTCCTGTACTGTGAGACTGTGAGATCTCCTTAATGAGGAATCACAACTACTACAGACAGCGGGATCCTGCTTCTCTTACTGAAGCTCTTCAGGGTCACAGACAGAATGACATCTTAAACTGTTTGATTCTTCAGCACAAATGTATTCCTCTCGTTTCTCTCCCTAAAATGTTCTGACAGGTTGTAACAGAGTGTGTCACATGATGTAAGGGTGTGGTGATGGAAGGGAGGGGATGAGCCTGAGTTCTCTGGAACAGCGCTGTGAATTGACAGATTAGCTGAGTGGTGATTGGAAGGAGCGTGCCACGGGAGAGAAAGAGAAGGGAGCAAGAGAGAGGGAGAGGGAGAAGAGCAGAGAAAGAAAGAGAGGGAGAGAGGGAGAAGTGAGCGGGAGAGAAAGCTGAAAGAGAGAGAGGGAGGTAGAAAGCAGAGAGAAAGAGAGAAAGCCTAGCCGGTGCTGAGAACTTGTCCCAGAACTCCTTCATCATTGTCAGAAACCATGAGCACTCCTCTCTCCTCCTTGTCTGCAGCCAGCCAGTCTCTCTCCTGCCCTCTCTCTCCTATCCCCCTTCCCGTCTCCCCATCTCTCCTCTGTCCCTCCTCTCTCTCCCTCTGTCCCCATCTCTCTCCTCTCCCCCTACCCCTCTCCCCCTCTATCCTCTGTCCCCATCTCTCTCCTCTCCCCCTACCCCTACCCCTCTCCCCCTCTATCCTCTGTCCCTCTCTCTCTCTCTGTCCCCATCTCTCTCCTCTCCCCCTACCCCTCTCTCCATCTCTCCTCTGTCCCTCCTCTCTCTCGCCTTCTGTCCCCATCTCTCTCCTCTCCCCTCCCCTCTCTCCATCTCTCCTCTGTCCCTCCTCTCTCTCTCTGTCCCCATCTCTCTCCTCTCCCCCTACCCCTCTCCCCCTCTATCCTCTGTCCCCATCTCTCTCCTCTCCCCCCCCCCTCCCCCTCCATCCTCTGTCCCTCCTCTCTCTCTCTGTCCCCATCTCTCTCCTCTCCTCTCCCCTTCCCTCTTTCCCTCTATCCTCTGTCCCTCCTCTCTCTCGCCCTCTGTCCCCATCTCTCTCCTCTCCCCCTACCCCTCTCCCCCTCTATCCTCTGTCCCTCCTCTCTCTCTCCCTCTGTCCCCATCTCTCTCCTCTCCTCTCCCCCTTCCCCTCTCCCCCTCTATCCTCTGTCCCTCCTCTCTCTCTCCCTCTGTCCCCATCTCTCTCCTCTCCTCTCCCCATACCCCTCTCCCCCTCTATCCTCTGTCCCTCCTCTTTCTCCTCATGGGCTAATGGCAGAGGGTGGGAAAATGGGGGAGGTATTCTAATGTATCGATCCGACCCTGGGCTGACGCTCACACAGAGCCCTGCAGCGTGACACAGCCAGGACTTATCTAATCATGGCACTAATGCTGCTGCTGCACGTGGTACTGATCCATAGAGGCCAGGGGACTGGGGGTTGGCTGGGCTGGGCTGGGCTAACTGGGCTGGGCTGGGCTGACTGGGATTCAAATAGGAGGGGTGTTTGAGGTAACAGAAATCAAAGCAGAACAGGGAATGTGTATCCAGTCAGGTGTGTGTGATTGTACCTTTGTGTTCCCGACCTAGACAAAGGATCCATGTTGTTGCACCATACTGGCTTTAGTTAGATTTGTATTTATTTAACCTTTTTGTTTAACCAGGAATTCCCATTGAGCTCTGAAAACCTCTTCTACAAGGTGGACCTAGATGTTGTGATATAGTATCTGTGGTGACCCCTGTTCAACCGTCCTGCCCTGATTTTATTGTTCCTTTAGGTGGACAGGGAGGTCAACATTGAGACCTGAACTAGCTTTGACGGCTTTAGCCACAAACCAAGTGATATCTAATCAGCCCCTGTTCCTGTTGTTATCTACCTGTCTCTACTACGACCCCCGACCGCTCAGGGGGAACATGGGAGGAGCTAGAGCGGCCTACTGGTGACCTTTGCCCTCTAGAGCAGTACGAGGGAGAGCGAGGTGTGTCTATCTACTGGTGTGTCTCAGAGCAGACTGAGCCTTAAGACTTCCTGGTTCACCTCTGTCACCTTTATGAATGTGCCTCTCTGGTGAGAACTCCACGCCAGATCTGGGTCCAATACATGATGTACTTAAGCTGCACTTTATTTAGTTTGCCTGGTACCATAGAAACCAATAGAATAGTCCCAGAACCCTGCCTGGTCCACACAGCCTGTACTGGACTATGATGTTGTACCATCTTTATAAGCCCTACAGCCATTCTGCCCCTCAGCCAAAACCCTTCAAATATGATCATTTTTTGAGTCAGTACTGTTCTTTATGAATGTACTGGCTTGAATGAGAGTGTCCAGGGTTGTGTTGGCAGGAGCTGGAGTTTCCCACAGGTCTCTCTTCCTAGTTCCTCCTCACCCATCTGTCTGTTCATTCATTCAGTTAAGTCTTCTGTGTGATAGTAGTAGAATATCTTGGTCATGAAACATGCGCTATACTTTATGGGTTTTCATATCTGTATGCGATTGTTCTGTGTGCAGGCTTGTGTACTTGTGTTCTTACAAGTGTGCAGGCTTGCAAACACGTGTGTTTGTGTGTGGTCATGCGTGTGTGTGTGTGTGTGTGTGTATGTGTATGGTCGTGTGTGTGGTCATGCGTGTGTGTGTGTGTGTGTGTGTGTGTGTGGTCATGCGTGTGTGTGTGTGTGTGTGTGTGGTCATGCGTGTGTGTGTGTGTGCGCCTGCCTCTGTGCATGCATCCGTGTTCCATGATCTCATAAAGCTCCGTCTGTGTCCCACTTACCGTTCAGACTGTGAGGACAGGCCTCAGCCAGGCCCACTTGTGAATGGGAGGAAAGGCAAGTGCACTCAGGAGTGTGCCATTGTGGTGGTGTGTCCTCAATAGTGCCCTCAGGGGTGTGTCAGTGCTGTGGGACTCTGCATGCCAGTTAGAGCTTCCAGTTAATTTAGTCAACTTTCTTCCGTGTTTCTGTCTCTCTTTTATCCACATTTCATATTTTCTGAGATGATGAATGTGATTGATTAGATTTGGGTTGATTTGCAGTGTTTAACTAACCGCAGGAGTGGAGGTTGGGTGAGTGTGTGGTGATGATAACGATGATGATCTTCATCATTATGACGATGATGATAATGAGGTTGAGACTGATGCTAATATAACTCAGAGTTGTGTCTCCCTGAGCTCATATAGTCGTGCGTGTCCCAGCCCCATCACAACCACACACCACTAATCTACACTGCCCTTTAATTGAAGGGTTTGAGAATCAATGTTCAGCCCTTTGTCCCCATGTCACAACCACACAATTCAATGGAACAGTATTAGTTATATATACTGTATAGCTCCATGGTCAAATCTACCGTTTGGAATTAAAGATCATTTCAATTAGACATGTAAGATTTTCGTGCTTCAGTCAAAGCACCACTTATTGAGATTGAAGTAAATCTAGTGGAGGAAAAGGGATGCATGCTGGGATTGCAGTTTGAAGAGTTTAAGTTGAACCAGTCACCTTAGACACAACATTCATGCAACTGGTTGTTGGTCGTTAGTAGATGTTGCAATTTAAATGCCAATTGTCATGAAACTGTCGATAACAGCTTGTAAATATCATTCTTGATAATGGGCCAACAAAAAACAGATCTGCTGTATTCATTTGATCACTCTGTTATCACAGAGAATTTCTTTGCACAGCAGGAAATACAAATTGTAGTCTATTCAAGGTTTAAAAAGGCTTCTAAAGTTTGTAATTTCCACTTGAAAATGTCAGACTTGATTTGACCTAACGAAAGATGTGTCAACCCCTACAAAAATGTCCATTAATTTACATTTCTTGTTGCTGCAGAATTATTTTCCTGCTGTGAGAAACAGGGTTAAATTAAGATAGTCCATCAATTCAGAAGACCATTACCACTACTGGCCAGCAGATGGCGCAAAATTCATAATCTTTAGTAAGGAGCTGTCCATGATTGCAGTGCTGAACCTGGCTGCCTTTCCCTGTCGCGACTTCGTTTCACAATGAAGACACACAGGCAAACGCGGTCTACATATTCATGATAATTAAACCGATTAATTAATACAGCTGTATTTTTCTTTTGCCTATCCTGTAGATTTTTTTAACAACATTGTGTGGCTCCTAATACCCATTCAATGTATCCCATCCATAGAAATAAATGTATTAAATATATATATATGTTGATTCCTCCCATGCCCCTGTACCCATGATCCATATAATGGGTTGTGAGTGTTAACCATATAGCTGACCATAACTCTCTTCACCACAGGATGAACTGTGTTCTCTCCCAGGTGACTGTCAGTGAGGTATCTTAGGGGTTTCCTGAGTGCAGCACCATTAATGGAGAGAGAGAGTTATAGATTCATGGTGAATCTTGATGGAATCCATCCCACATGTTTAAATAGGAAAGGTTCATTCAATTCAAAACGCTTTATTGCCATAAATGTACACAAGACGAAAAATTATCTTTGACAGGAACACTGTTTGTTGTTGTTTGCTTAATGAAAGGAGCTCCATGCCCCTCTACTGTGAGTGTTGTCAATAGCTCCTCTGTCTGTCTGTCTGTCTGTCTGTCTGTCTGTCTGTCTGTCTGTCTGTCTGTCTGTCTGTCTCTGTCTGTCTGTCTGTCTGTCTGTCTGTCTCTGTCTGTCTGTCTGTCTGTCTGTCTGTCTCTGTCTGTCTCTGTCTGTCTGTCTGTCTGTCTGTCTGTCTGTCTGTCTGTCTGTCTGTCTGTCTCTGTCTGTCTCTGTCTGTCTGTCTGTCTGTCTGTCTGTCTGTCTGTCTGTCTGTCTGTCTGTCTCTGTCTGTCTGTCTGTCTGTCTGTCTGTCTGTCTGTCTGTCTGTCTGTCTGTCTGTCTGTCTCTCTCTCCCTCCCTGCCCTGCCCTGCCCTGCCTCAGAAGTGACATGGGAGGACCAGCAGAAAAGCCTCAATGATTCTCTTTCTGAGGGAGGAACACAGCCAGGTTTGTCTTGGGCTGCGGTCCCAAATTGCACCCTATTTCCTACAGTATGTAGTGTACTACTTTTGACCAGGACCCATAGAGTACTGGTCAATAGTACTGCACTATACAGGGAATAGGGTGCCATTTGGGACACACACTTGGAGTGGAGACTTCAACCTAATCTTGTCCCCTGTGGGCCCCTCACTGTGGTTATCCTTATCCAAATGTCACAGAGGCTCTGACCTCTGTCCTTCTCCTCTCTGTGATGTGCAGTGATACAGTGCAGCATGGTAGTGTTTGATTTGGTTTGGTAAGTGGTTTGCTGAGTTTGTTTTGTGGTCGGGTCTCTGAAAACGATGACATTTTAGTTTCTTTTAAACATGTCTAATTAATCTCCATAACTTATGGTTTCTGATTGGGCTGTAGATTTACATGTAAAAGAGTGTTGCCAGGCAAATCAGCTGTGAATGTTTGTTTCTCAATTATCTTGTTGAGTATCCATGGAAGCAATGGAAATTGTATATAGGCCCTCTGGAGACAATTAACTTGATTGAAGATCATTTTGAGGTAGATGAGATGAGCATCACTGAAAGTGTTATCCATGATCATAGTCATTAGAGCTTCTCTTACTGCTGAATGAAAGTAGATCCATTAGCTAACACCTTGATAAAATGCACCATGCTACCAGGACACTGGGACACATTGTAATTAAGAGTTGCATACTGACTGTTTTACTTGGTGTAGTTTCCTAGTTATCACCAGTTTGCTTGCCATGGATTGTAATGTTGTGTTGTGGTCTTTCCTGAACTGTAGCTCAGTGAGGGCAGTAGTTCATGACTTCAGCTTTAATGAAGCTTCAATGTCAGTCTATCTCTGTCTCTCTCTCTTTCTCTCTCTCTGTCTCTCTGTCTCTCTTGCTATCTCTTTCTGTCTCTGTCTCTCGCTCTCTGTCTCTGTCTCTGTCTCTCTCTCTTTCTCTCTCTCTGTCTCTCTGTCTCTCTTGCTATCTCTTTCTGTCTCTGTCTCTCGCTCTCTGTCTCTGTCTCTGTCTCTCTCTCTTTCTGTCTCTCTTGCTATCTCTCTCTCTCTCTCTCTCTCTCTCTCTCTCTCTTGTTATCTCTATCTCTCTCTCTCTTTCTCTGTCTCTCTCTCTCTCTCCCTGTCTCTCTCTCTGTCTCTGTCTCTCTCTCCCTGTCTCTCTCTCTCTCTCTGTCTCTCGCTCCCTGTCTCTCTCTCTCTCTCTCTCTCTCTCTCTCTCTCTGTCTCTGTCTCTCTCTCCCTGTCCCTGTCTCTCTCTGTCTCTGTCTCTCTCCCCCTCTCTCTCTCTCTCTCTCTCTCTCTCTCTCTCTCTCTCTCTGTAGTGCACAGATTATGATACACCCACTACTTTGTGAAAGCATGACATGTGACTGTAGCAATATGCTGAAATCAATGAATATGTTTTCTGCTGAAGCCATCATGATTCAACTATGATTCATAGAATGTTTGCAGTCATACTGTCAGAGGTATTGTACAACTATGTGGGTCAGTATGCTCATGCTGTCAGAGGTATTGCAAAACTCTGTGGGTCAGTATGCTCATGCTGTCAGAGGTATTGTAAAACTCTGTGGGTCAGTATGCTCGTGCTGTCAGAGGTATTGTAAAACTATGTGGGTCAGTATGCTCATGCTGTCAGAGGTATTGTAAAACTCTGTGGGTCAGTATGCTCATGCTGTCAGAGGTATTGTAAAACTCTGGGTCAGTATGCTCATGCTGTCAGAGGTATTGTATAACTCTGTGGGTTAGTATGCTCATGCTGTCAGAGGTATTGTAAAACTCTGTGGGTCAGTATGCTCATGCTGTCAGAGGTATTGTAAAACTCTGTGGGTCAGTATGCTCATACTGTCAGAGGTATTGTAAAACTCTGTGGATCAGTATGCTCATGCTGTCAGGTGATGACTCTTTGACCCCTTTCAACAAGCACTGGTCAGTGTTTGGACAATATGACTCAAGATGAACAAAACAAGGATGATTATTTGATGACTATCTATATTTTGTTATACATAATCTTACTATTCCGTTAGTCAGCGCCTCGCCAAAATGTTTGGGTGTGCGTCAACTAATGCATTTGACTAGATAGAGGATTCTTTAAACAGAGTTTATTTGTGTTATGTAAGGTACACCATTGATGAGTTCACCTAGGACTTTTACCATGCTGTTGTACCATGCTGTTGTAGCATGCTGTTGATGACACGCATTGACCTACAACTTGTACCATGCTGTTGATGACGAGCCAAAAAATTGCCTGCTCGCTTTGTTCAGCTACAGCGGGTATCTCTTGACTTGACAATGATGTGAGTTGAGTTGAGTTGGCACGGTGGTGTGATCAGATCAAAGCTGAATAAGGCAGATGTCTCACAGTGTTGTTTTATTCATGCCTCTCTTAATTATTCAACTTCATGAAGACGGAATTGACCTAACTGCAGATGTTGACTATAGTGTGTTACACATTAAGGCCAATAATCAGAGTCTCGTCACCTGGCCTTACACATCGGCTCTGTCCCACATGGCACCCTTTTCACTACAGTGGCTTGCGAAAGTATTCACCCCCTTGGCATTTTTCCTATTTTGTTGCCTTACAACCTGGAATTAAATATATTTTTTGGGGGGGTTGTATCGTTTGATTTACACAACATGCCTGCCACTTTGAAGATGCAAAATATATTTGATCATGAAACAAACAAGAAATAACACAAAAAAAAAACTTGAGCATGCATAACTATTCACCCCCCCAAAGTCAATACTTTGTAGAGCCACCTTTTGCAGCAATTACAGCTGCAAGTCTCTTGGGGTATGTCTCTATAAGCTTGGTACATCCAGCCACTGGGATTTTTGCCCATTCAAGGCAAAACTGTTCCAGCTCCTTCAAGTTGGATGGGTTCTGCTGGTGTACAGCAATCTTTAAGTCATACCACAGATTTTCAATTGGATTGAGGTCTTGGCTTTGACCAGGCCATTCCAAGACATTTAAATGTTTCCCCTTAAACCACTTGAGTGTTGCTTTAGCAGTTTGCTTAGGGTCATTGTCCTGCTGCAAGGTGAATCTCTGTCCCAGTCTCAAATCTCTGGAAGACTGAAACAGGTTTCCCTCAAGGATTTCCTTGTGTTTAGCGCCATCCATCATTCCTTCAATTCTGACCAGTTTCTCAGTCCCTGCTGATGACAAACATCCCCACAGCATGAGGCTGCCACCACCATGCTTCAATGTGGGGATGGTGTTCTCAGGGTGATGTGAGGTGTTGGGTTTGCGCCAGACATAGAGTTTTCCTTGATGACCAAAAAGCTCAGTTTTAGTCTCATCTGACCAGAGTACCTTCTTCCATATGTTTGGGGAGTCTCCACATGCCTTTTGGTGAACACCAAACGTGTTTACTTATTTTTTTCTTTAAGCAATGTTTTTATTTCTGGCCACTCTTCAGTAAATTCCAGCTCTGTGGAGTGTATGGCTTAAAGTGGTCCTATGGACAGATACTCCAGTCTCCACTGTGGGGCGTTGCAGCTCCTTCAGGGTTATCTTTGGTCTCTTTGTTGCCTCTGATTAATGCCCTCCTTGCCTGGTCCATGAGTGTTCGTGGGCGGCCCTCTCTTGGAAGGTTTGTTGTGGTGCCATATTCTTTCCATTTTTTAATAATGGATTTAATGGTGCTCTTTGGGATGTTCAAAGTTTCAGATATTGTTTTATAACCCAATCCTGATCTGTACTTCTCCACAACTTTGTCCCTGACCTGTTTGGAGCTCCTTGGTCTTCATGGTGCTGCTTGCTTGGTGGTGCCCCTTTCTTAGTGGTGTTGCAGACTTTGGGGCCTTTCAGAGCAGGTGTATATATACTGAGATCGTGTGACCGATCATGTGACACTTAGATTGCCCACAGGTGAACTTTATTTAACTAATTATGTGACTTCTGAAGGTAATTGGTTGCACCAGATCTTATTTAGGGGCTTCAAAGCAAAGGGGGTGAATACATATGCACACACCACTTTTCCATTTTTCATTTTTTATAATTGTTTGGAACAAATTATTTTTTAAATTTCACTTCACCAATTTGGACTATTTTGTGTATGTCCATTACATGAACTCCAAATAAAAATACATTTAAATTACAGGTTGTAATGCTACAAAATAGGAAAAACGCCAAGGCGGATGAATACTTTTGCAAGGCACTGTACATAGTACACCACGTAGGGATTAGGGTGCCATTTGGGATGCAGACAACAACTCGTATAGCTGCAGCTGTGGTTTGTGGTGGTCTCCCAGGGGGTGTACACCAAAGCCTTCAACATGGAAGCATACAAGAAGGGGGCAAGAGGAACAGTAGGGGGGTAGGTGGGCACACATCCAGGAGTGGACAGTGTCACTTCAGTGAAGATGGTCTTTGAGCTAACCACCCCCACCACAGCTTGCCCTGTCATAGTTAGCGGAATCACTATGGCTGTGTGAAGCCACAGTTTATTCCCTTGTTTATTTGGATCTCTTTTAGCCCACAATGGGGTCTTACTGTATCTTCCAAAATACCATGAAAATACAACCCCATTACATGCATAACACAGTAAGTGTATCACTATGCTTGCGTGAAGCCACAGACGAGCCAGGAGGAGTGAGTGCTCCATCTCTCTCTCTCTCTCTCTCTCTCTCTCTCTCTCTCTCTCTCTCTCTCTCTCTCTCTCTCTCTCTCTCTCTCGGTTCCATTATGCAAGATGATTTGCACACGGCAGGGGATGATTAATGAAAGGCTGATGAAAGCACAGCTCATCAAAACCTAAGCACATTCTGTTTTCCTCCCAAGACACAGTGGCGGAATAGGAGTGGGATTATGTACTGGAGTAGCGGGAGATGGTTGTTAATTGGAGGCTAACAGGGGCTCTGGAGAGGAGAGCGGCTGCTAGTCGATCCCAGCTCTCTCTGTTGTGTAACCTGTTTATTCCCAGGGGTATTGGTGGGCCTACTCTCTCTGTGCCTCAGCCTCAATCACAACAACAAGGTTTCTGAAAGAAAGAAAGAAAGAAAGAAAGAAAGAAAGAAAGAAAGAAAGAAAGAAAGAAAGAAAAGTTGTGGTACTGGTAGCTTTCTCTTTTGTATCTACCGCCACCTCTCTGCCTGCTTTTGGTTGTTTATGTTCCAGGCTGTCTGTCTGTCTGTCTGTCTGTCTCTCCACAGTAGACTATTAGTCCCTGACTCAAGTGGCTCCCCCACCGCCTCTCTTCTACCTCAAGTCTTTTAGGGTTTCTGTCTGCTTTGTCAGCTCCAACGCTCTTCCTCCCATCCTTAACGTCTACTTGACTGTTTCAGCTCTCTTTCCTCTGGACAGTACACAGCAGCTCACCTTTCCCCCTCTTTGTTTTTCAATAACACTACAGGTCTTTTAGTCCAGCCGCTCCCGGCCTGGCTTGCACCCTTCTCTTCTCTTCACTTTTCTCCTTGGCTGTCCATTAGTGCAATTTGTGTTGGTGTGATCTTTCTTTGTTGTGGTGTATGATTTTGTTTGTGTTGTTGTGCTCTGTGCTTGTTGTTGTTGTCGTTTTGTGCCACCCCTGTCCATCATGCCCCCCCCCCCCTCACTCTGACCCCCACCCGATCTGTGCGGCGGCCACTGTGAAGGAGGGTCCTCCACAGTGATATCACTTCCTGTCCATGGTGTCACCCCTCTCACTCCCATCTCCTGTCCTCTGTCTGTGTCTGTGTTTTGTCATGTGACCCCAGAAGACACGGACTCACCAGGTTGGACCAGCTCAGGTCTGTCCCTCCTTCTTCTGTATGCCTCCCCTTTTTACCTCCTTCTTATCTTCCTCATTCTTCCTCTTCTTCATCCCGCCTACTCCTGCTTTCTCATGTCCATTCTTCCCTGCTGATTGAGCTTGTTGGAGATGTTTTTTGGGGGGGAGGGGATGGATTTGACTCAGTTTGTGTGTGCTTGCTTACATGTAAGCATGCATGGTCATTCATGTCAACTGTGTTCATTGTAACATGTCTGTTGTTCGGCTATATTCAACCCTGACGACATTTCATTGAGGCATGTTGTACAAATAGAACCTAGGAATCCTGATATGCCACCAAGATGGCATCTCATTCTGTTGTTCTACAACATAAGGTCATATCTCATGAACTGTCATATAAAGCTGATGGACAGGAAATCGTATTCACATGTTGCAGAAAAACTAACATGGATGCTGTCCTTTCATTTCCTTTCATTTCCCATCCTGGAGATCTTCATTTCGTCTCATCTATTATCTTTCTACATTCATTTGCTCTTTGTTTTTGTGATTTCTTTCTCTTATGCGCCTGTGCTTCCTCTCCCCACCGCCATCATACAAATCTAAAGTAGAGAGAATGAAAGTGTGTCCAGAGAATGGTGATGCAGGTAAGACGGCTAGAGTTACTGTAGTCTGCCTGACATCACGAAGTGAGGCCGTCCCAAATGGCACCTTCCCCATTCCCTAGTCGAGTGTATTCTGTTGGACCAGAGCCACATTGGGAACACTATATAGAGAATAGGGTTCCTCTGATCTGAATACTCCCCACACTATAGACTGACTGACTGACCTAACAGACCTGACTGACCTGGCATGCTCACTGTGGCATGTGGACAGTCACGTTTAGCCCCCAAAGCCTATGTGAGCTCTGGGAGGTTGGTAGCTGCTTGCAAGAAATATGATGAATAATTCATTCAGTAAAATAAACTATGGCAAAGAGGTTGTATAGTAAAGTTAGGGCTCCAGACCCAACAGAGCATGTCTGAGATTTTGACACGGAATAACTGACACCTTTCATTCAAACCCTTCATGTAAACTCCAAGTGAACCCCTTCATTATGAAATGGAATATCTCTTACAAGTTGTTGTTTGTGTTTTCCGACTGTTCATTTTGCCAGCTCTATGTGACATCATGGACTGACTGACTGTTGGTGTCTGGGTGAACTAACTCTGAACGCTGCATGCAGCACTTTTATACAATAACGTTGTCATGTGAAAATGATACCCGAATAAGTCTTTGGATCATAGTAATGCGGGATTCCTAAATCAAAGTAGAAACCTTTTTTTATGCTGATATCGTGAGGACTTTTTCGGTCAGTGCTTTATACCAGAACCCCAAAAAATTTCAAAAGACTATTCCTGAGTAGCGTTGCAAAAATTTGTGAATTTCCCCCAAATTCCCAGGTTTTCCAGAAATCCTGGTTGGAGGATAACAGATGATTCCCTTGTGATTCTGGGAGTCTTCCAACCAGGATTTCCCTATTCCTGAGTATGACCTCCACTGACCACTCTGCTCCCTAGGTGCTATGGATGTGGAGGAGAGGACCAGACAGATGAAGCTGAAGGTGAACAAGTTCAAGCAGGGGGCCGGGTGCGACTCCAGACTGGAACAGGACTACAAGGCAAGACACAGTGACACAGCCCTCCTTTCCCTTTCATAAGTAGAACATTGTTAGCATCACACTATTTCTCCCAACAAACTGACTTGGAGTTACTTTAACACATCCATGTTCAGGACACGTGAAGCAGGACTATCACTCTTAAGGCAAGGCCAATATCAGCCCTTCCTTCCTTTTCTATTCATAACATGGTCATTAAGTAGACACTTTGTATACAAACTGACTTACGGCTAACACAGAAAATGTTCAGTAAATGTGACCCACGCAGGAATCAAATTTAAAGCCGAGCAGGATGTTAACAGCATCATACTCAAACCCATGGCGAGACATCAAAAAATGTAAAACACTTGTTTCCAAACACCCATTACAGCAGTATTCACAATTTGGCAAGCTTCATGAACAAGTATACGTACATACATGAGGTATTATATCGACCCTGTGAATCCCTGGAATGTAGCAGTGACTGTGTCCAGAGTCACACAGACTGTAGTTGCTGTAAGTGTAGTGTGTTTATAAAGAGCCCTGGGGGCCTCGCCAGAGCCTGAGCCAAGCCTTATAAGAGAAAGCATGTCCATCCTGTCCTGTCTTCCTTTTAAGTGTGTGGAATGATAACTACTGCCCTGGAATAGACTAAGAATGCATTACACTTATAGTTCTATAAAAATAAACATTTGTCAACTCTGTTAGTTGTGAGGAGTGCCACGAACTACAACCGTATTTTAACAAACTGGACACAGAGCAGCTTTTAATATACAATCTCTTTCTTTGCAGATGATTTTCATTTGTTTTAACATCATGTCTTGGTTCACCAACTTGCTGTAAAAAAAAAACTAAGAAAAATATCATTTTCCCATTTCTTGTTTATGCCAAATGATTTTGATTAGCTTACATTTTGGCTTTACAGAGAACAATTTACTATCGCTCCAGATTATTTGGTTATATAACCTAGTATTTCTCTGTGTCCTCCTCCTAGAACATTGGCCGTAATGAATGTGAATGAGCTGCTCTTTGGCTAACAATTGTTTTAGGACGAACAGATCTCCTTATAAAGCCAACGAATCATTGAAAGCAAAGATTTTGGCCACATGAAAGTTTGTTCTATTGTCCTTTGTCTTATAATTTTCTAATTAAAACTTTGATAAATTCCTTCCCCACAAGAATATAACCCTTGCAATAGACTATTTAAAATAGTTTATTATCTACATCACATACAGTGGGGCAAAAAAGTATTTAGTCAGCCACCAATTGTGAAAGTAATTTTAATCATAGGTACACTTCAACTATGACAGACAAAATGAGAAAAAATAATCCAGAAAATCACATTGTAGGATTTTTTATTAATTTATTTGTAAATTATGGTGGAAAATGGTCACCTACAAACAAACAAGATTTCTGGCTCTCACAGACCTGTAACTTCTTCTTTAAGCCAGTACATGTCCAGGCCCGTCTGAAGTTTGCTAGAGAGCATTTGGATGATCCAGAAGAAGATTGGGAGAATGTCATATGGTCAGATGAAACCAAAATATAACTTTTTGGTAAAAACTCAACTCGTCGTGTTTGGAGGACAAAGAATGCCGAGTTGCATTCAAAGAACACCATACATACTGTGAAGTATGGGGGTGGAAACATCATGCTTTGGGGCTGTTTTTCTGCAAATGGACCAGTACGACTGATCCGTGTAAAGGAAAGAATGAATGGGGCCATGTATCGTGTGATTTTGAGTGAAAACCTCCTTCCATCAGCAAGGGCATTGAAGATGAAACATGGCTGGGTCTTTCAGCATGACAATTATCCCAAACACACCGCCCGGGCAACGAAGGAGTGGCTTCGTAAGAAGCATTTCAAGATCCTGGAGTGGCCTAGCCAGTCTCCAGATCTCAACCCCATAGAAAACATTTGGAGGGAGTTGAAAGTCTGTGTTGCCCAGCAACAGCCCCAAAACATCACTGCTCTAGAGGAGATCTGCATGGAGGAATGGGCCAAAATACCAGCAACAGTGTGTGAAAACCTTGTGAAGAAAGGAAACGTTTGTCCTCTGTCATTGCCAACAAAGGGTATATAACAAAGTATTGAGATAAACTTTTGTTTTTGACCAAATACTTATTTTCCACCATAATTTGCAAATAAATTCATTAAAAATCCTACAATGTGATTTTCTGGATTTTTTTTCCTTATCTTGTCTGTCATAGTTGAAGTGTACCTATGATGAAAATTGCAGGCCTCTCTCATCTTTTTAACCTCTTGCCTCTACTTGGGACGCTTGCGTCCCAACTAGAGCTCTGGAAATGCAAATGCGCTACGCTAAATGCTAATAGTATTAGTTAAAACTCAAAAGTTAATTAAAATACACATGCAGGGTATCAAATTAAAGCTACACTCGTTGTGAATCCAGGCAACAAGTCAGATTTTGAAAATGCTTTTCGGCGACAGCATGAGAAGCTATTATCTGATAGCATGCACCAATACACTTCAACACAAAAGCACAGCAGGGGACGTAAACAAAATAATTAGCATTTCGGCGTTACACAAACCGCACAATAAAATAGAAAACAGTCATTACCTTTCACCATCTTCTTTGTTGGCACTCCTAGATGTCCCATAAACACTATTGGGTCTTTATTTCGATTAAATCGGGCCATATAAAGCCAAGATATCGTTATATGTAGACTGTGTGATAAACGAAAAAAACAGCGATTTCACAACGTAACGTCATTTTTTAAAATTCAAAAAGTAGACGATAAACTTTCATAAAACACTTCGAAATACGTTTGTAATGCTACTTTAGGTATTAGTAAACGTTAATAAGCGATAAAAATCATCCATAGGCGATGTCAAAATCATTAGCTGTCGTCTTGGAAAAAATTTCACGAGAGAGCTCTTCCGGAATGATCTGGGCGGAGACCGGAGGTAAGTGGTGCCCCTGTTTCGGTTCAACCAAGAATCAAAGAGGATTCAATTCACAAGACTCTAGACAACATGGGGATGCTGTGGGAGTTGAATGCTCGGTCTTATCTAATTCGGCTCACTGTTAACAATTGCTGGAAGTGGCGCAAGGATATTTATTTCCATTTTCTGTGATCAGGTTTTCCTGCGCTTTCCGATGTAACGCACGTTATGTAATAGCCACAGTCGTGATTTAACCAGTTTTAAAAACGTCCGAGGGTTTCCTATCCACACATTCTAACCATATGAACGTACTATATTCCTGGCATGAGTAGCAGGGTGCTGAAATGTTGCGCGATTTTTAACAAAATGTTCAAAAAAGTAGAGGGTAGGAGCAACAGGTTAAGTGGGAGAACTTTCACAATTGGTGGCTGACTAAATACTTTTTTGCCCCACTGTACACTGAGTGTACAAAACATTATGACCACCATGACATAGACTGACCAGGTGAATCCAGGTGAAAGCTATGATCCCTTATTTATGTAGGTGACAGGTATCCTAGTGGTTAAGGTAGCTACGGTTGGGCAAGAAAGGTTGCTGGTTCAAATCCCCGCGTTGACAAGGTGATAAATATGTCGATGTTCTCTTGAGCAAGGCACCTAACCCTAACTGCTCCTGTAAGTAGCTCTGGATAAGAGTGTTTTTTCTAAATAGAAAATGTCACTTCCAAATCCACTTCCATCAGTGTAGATGAAGGGGAGGAGACAGGTTAAAGAAGGATTTTTAAGCCTTGAGGCAATTGAGACATGGATTGTGTATGTGCGCCATTCAGAGGGTGAATGGGTAAGAAAAAAGATTGAAGTGCCTTTGAGCAGGGTATGGTGCCAGGTGCACAGGAGGTTGGTGGCACCTTAATTGGGGAGGACGGGCTCATGGTCATGGCTGGAGCGGCATCAGTGGACTGGTATCAAACACATGGTCTCCATTTGCTCCGTTCCAGCCATTATTATGAACCTTTATCTCCTCAGTAGCCTCCACTGGGTTTTTCACGCTCAATCGTTTCCCATGTGTATCAAGAATGGTCCACCACCCAAAGGAGAACCAGCCAATGTAACACAACTGTGGGAAGCATTGGAGTCAACATGGGCCAGCATGAAGAGCTTTTTTTGTCTTAAAGGGGAAATGTTGTATTTTTTGGCAGTAGGCAGAGGGTGGCATAATTTGTTTGATTCTCTGTAGTAATGGTATGGGAATAATAATGTATTTTATTTTGCAAAGTAGTTTCTTGCATCAAACAAACCAACAACATTTTCAGTCACCTCCTTGTCTGTGTGATGAAGGTTATTGTCAAGCCCTGCATGTTTTTTAGTTTTTTTAATCTAATGGAATGTAGCCTACATTGAACACCACACATTGGCTGTTACTGTAGACTGAATGATAGAACAGCTATTTGCATGTTAAACTGTTATGGGATGCATGTTCTCCACTGTTTTTAATGGTAGGTCACTCTGGTAGGCCTACATTATGATCAAATAGCCATAGTAGCCTACTTGACTGCTGTTAAAACTAACATCAAGCCTCAGTGTTCAAAGTAAACGCTCACTTGAAGTTGCACAGAATTTTCACAACGTTCAATTTTGCACTCAGCAGACCTGAAATTTGCTCAGTGTCTAATTTTGTTTAAAGGAACATTGGCCAGCATCCTGCATCATGCTTTCGACACCTTGTAGAGTCCATGCCCCAACGGATTGAGGCTGTTCTGGGGGTTAAAGGGGGGGTGCAACTCAATAATTAGGAAGGTGTCCTTAATGTTCTGTACAATAGTGGAAAAAAGGACAAAATAATTACAACAAAGTAGTATTTCCAAGTCTATTTTTAGTTGTGTGCTGAGTGGTGTGTGTTTCTCCTTTACAGAGGAGGGATGGTCAGCGGGGTTCAGACAACATGTCAGCCAAGTCTTCGGACAGTGATGTAAGCGACGTGTCCGCTGTGTCGAGAACCAGTAGTGCCTCTCGGTTCAGCAGCACGAGCTACATGTCTGTCCAGTCAGAACGGCCGCGAGGAAAGCAGAAGATCAGGTAGGATGCAGCAACACACCAAGGGGAGACAGAAGCCCTAGGTCCAACACCTCTGCCTTGCCAGGGATGGGCAAACCCCAAAGGCCGTGAAGCTTTCTTCCAACTAAAGTTGCCAAGTACAGACATTTTCCACAATGAAAAGAGTTTTCACTTGGTTTCTTAACTTTAGAGGGAAATGCACAGCTAGCATTGTGCTATTTCCCACTGTCCAGTGAGTTCAGGTTTGGCTCTGCCTAGGTGAAAATAGAGCTAAATGTTTGAACTCTACTGCTTCAGGTTGGGGTTTGCTCGTAACTGGTAACTCATATTAGTGTGAAACAATGCTGTATGGTTTGTCTCGTGTTGAAACATAACTGAAACAGATATGCATGTTTTTTTGCTTTTAGTTTATTTGAGTTTTGCTGTTTTATGTATGTCCCATTTTTTTCTCATTGTTGACCTTATTTCTGCAGTTTGGTTTCACATACCTTTCTTTCGTTTCCTTTCTGCTTTGCATGCGCCGCGTTTGCGCTTCTGTTACGTCCTCATCTATTCCGAATCAAGGAACCAATCACGGGAAGGGGATGAACATTTGGGGGAGGTGCTGGAGGAAGAGGAAGTTTGGCGAGAGGAAGTGGGAGGGGGAGCGGGGGGTACACATAGAGGGCAGGGTAAACAGAGGGAAGGGCAGGAGGAGGCTAAAGAGGAAGGAGGTGAGAGGAGGACCACACAGAAGTCACAGGAGGAGGAGAATGAAGAGGAAATGCTGCGGAGGAGGTTCTCAGAGACTGACCTCAGGTAACTAGTTAACTAGTTCACCAGTCTGACCTCAATCTAACCTCAATCCAACCTCCGGTCAAACCTAACCTGACCTCAATCTAACCTCAATCCAACCTCAGGTCAAACCTAACCTGACCTCAATCTAACCTCAATCCAACCTCAGGTCAAACCTAACCTGACCTCAATCTAACCTCAATCCAACCACAGGTCAAACCTAACCTGACCTCAATCTAACCTCAATCCAACCTCCGGTCAAACCTAACCTGATCTCAATCTAACCTCAATCCAACCTCAGGTCAAACCTAACCTGACCTCAATCTAACCTCAATCCAAATCAAATCAAATCAAATCAAATTTTATTTGTCACATACACATGGTTAGCAGATGTTAATGCGAGTGTAGCGAAATGCTTGTGCTTCTAGTTCCAGTAGTTTGCCCCCGGTAATGCGTTGTGCAGACCTCACTACCCTCTGGAGAGCCTTACGGTTGAGGGCGGAGCAGTTGCCGTACCAGGCGGTGATACAGCCCGCCAGGATGCTCTCGATTGTGCATCTGTAGAAGTTTGTGAGTGCTTTTGGTGACAAGCCGAATTTCTTCAGCCTCCTGAGGTTGAAGAGGCGCTGCTGCGCCTTCTTCACGACGCTGTCAGTGTGAGTGGACCAATTCAGTTTGTCTGTGATGTGTATGCCGAGGAACTTAAAACTTGCTACCCTCTCCACTACTGTTCCATCGATGTGGATAGGGGGGTGTTCCCTCTGCTGTTTCCTGAAGTCCACAATCATCTCCTTAGTTTTGTTGACGTTGAGTGTGAGGTTATTTTCCTGACACCACACTCCGAGGGCCCTCACCTCCTCCCTGTAGGCCGTCTCGTCGTTGTTGGTAATCAAGCCTACCACTGTTGTGTCGTCCGCAAACTTGATGATTGAGTTGGAGGCGTGCGTGGCCACGCAGTCGTGGGTGAACAGGGAGTACAGGAGAGGGCTCAGAACGCACCCTTGTGGGGCCCCGTGTTGAGGATCAGTGGGGAGGAGATGTTGTTGCCTACCCTCACCACCTGGGGCGGCCCGTCAGGAAGTCCAGTACCCAGTTGCACAGGGCGGGGTCGAGACCCAGGGTCTCGAGCTTGATGACGAGCTTGGAGGGTACTATGGTGTTGAATGCCGAGCTGTAGTCGATGAACAGCATTCTCACATAGGTATTCCTCTTGTCCAGGTGGGTTAGGGCAGTGTGCAGTGTGGTTGAGATTACATCGTCTGTGGACCTATTTGGGCGGTAAGCAAATTGTAGTGGGTCTAGGGTGTCAGGTAGGGTGGAGGTGATATGGTCCTTGACTAGTCTCTCAAAGTAAACACACCGGCCAACTGGTCTGCGCATGCTCTGAGGGCGCGGCTGGGGATGCCGTCTGGGCCTGCAGCCTTGCGAGGGTTAACACGTTTAAATGTCTTACTCACCTCAGCTGCAGTGAAGGAGAGACCGCATGTTTTCGTTGCAGGCCGTGTCAGTGGCACTGTATTGTCCTCAAAGCGGGCAAAAAAGTTATTTAGTCTGCCTGGGAGCAAGACATCCTGGTCCGTGACTGGGCTGGGTTTCTTCTTGTAGTCCGTGATTGACTGTAGACCCTGCCACATGCCTCTTGTGTCTGTGCCGTTGAATTGAGATTCTACTTTGTCTCTGTACTGACGCTTAGCTTGTTTAATAGCCTTGCGGAGGGAATAGCTGCACTGTTTGTATTCGGTCATGTTGCCAGACACCTTGCCCTGATTAAAAGCAGTGGTTCGCGCTTTCAGTTTCACGCGAATGCTGCCATCAATCCACGGTTTCTGGTTAGGGAATGTTTTTATCGTTGCTATGGGAACGACATCTTCAACGCACGTTCTAATGAACTCGCACACCGAATCAGCGTATTCGTCAATATTTTTATCTGACGCAATACGAAACATGTCCCAGTCCACGTGATGGAAGCAGTCTTGGAGTGTGGAGTCAGCTTGGTCTGACCAGCGTTGGACAGACCTCAGCGTGGGAGCCTCTTGTTTAAGTTTCTGCCTGTAGGCAGGGATCAACCAAATGGAGTCGTGGTCAGCTTTTCCGAAAGGGGGGCGGGGCAGGGCCTTATATGCGTCGCGGAAGTTAGAGTAACAATGATCCAAGGTTTTACCACCCCTGGTTGCGCAATCGATATGCTGATAAAATTTGTAGAAACTATTACCCTCAACTGAACGACTTGATTAGTGTAGTGTTAGCTAGCTACATAGTTGTCTTTGCTGTCTTCGTATCCAAGATAATTGTGTAGTTTAGAGTGTGTAGTTTTTAGAGTGATTATCTTAATTTACCGAGGTTAGCTAGCCAGCTATTTGTCGTCCTTAACGTAGGAGACACTGCTAGCTAGCCAACAGCTAGCCAACGTCTACCGATTAGAACTCAACAACCCGGTCGCATTCCGCCTCGCTCCACAGGTAGTATCACATTTTCATTTCATCTCATTACAGTACAACGGTTTGATTTGTTTGATCGTAGCTAGCTACATAGCTAGCTACATAGCCGTCTCTGTATCAAAGATAATCGTGTAGTCTAGAGCAATTTTCTAGGTTACCTAGCCAGCTATTGTCGTTCTTTTAACGCAACGTAACGTAATCAACACTGCTAGCTAGCCAGCTAGCCCCCGAATCAACAACGCAGCCACTGCCAGCTAGCCTACAAAGTCAACAACGCAGCCACTGCCAGCTAGCCTACTTCAGCAGTACTGTATCATTTTTAATCATTTTAGTCAATAAGATTCTTGCTACGTAAGCTCAACTTTCTGAACATTCGAGACGTGTAGTCCACTTGTCATTCCAATCTCCTTTGCATTAGCGTAGCCTCTTCTGTAGCCTGTCAACTATGTGTCTGTCTATCCCTGTTCTCTCCTCTCTGCACAGACCATACAAACGCTCCACACCGCGTGGCCGCGGCCACCCTAATCTGGTGGTCCCAGCGCGCACGACCCACGTGGAGTTCCAGGTCTCCGGTAGCCTCTGGAACTGCCGATCTGCGGCCAACAAGGCAGAGTTCATCTCAGCCTATGCCTCCCTCCAGTCCCTCGACTTCTTGGCACTGACGGAAACATGGATCACCACAGATAACACTGCTACTCCTACTGCTCTCTCTTCGTCCGCCCACGTGTTCTCGCACACCCCGAGAGCTTCTGGTCAGCGGGGTGGTGGCACCGGGATCCTCATCACTCCCAAGTGGTCATTCTCTCTTTCTCCCCTTACCCATCTGTCTATCGCCTCCTTTGAATTCCATGCTGTCACAGTTACCAGCCCTTTCAAGCTTAACATCCTTATCATTTATCGCCCTCCAGGTTCCCTCGGAGAGTTCATCAATGAGCTTGATGCCTTGATAAGCTCCTTTCCTGAGGATGGCTCACCTCTCACAGTTCTGGGCGACTTTAACCTCCCCACGTCTACCTTTGACTCATTCCTCTCTGCCTCCTTCTTTCCACTCCTCTCCTCTTTTGACCTCTCCCTCTCACCTTCCCCCCCTACTCACAAGGCAGGCAATACGCTCAACCTCATCTTTACTAGATGCTGTTCTTCCACTAACCTCATTGCAACTCCCCCCTCCAAGTCTCCGACCACTACCTTGTATCCTTTTCCCTCTCGCTCTCATCCAACACTTCCCACACTGCCCCTACTCGGATGGTATCGCGCCGTCCCAACCTTCGCTCTCTCTCCCCCGCTACTCTCTCCTCTTCCATCCTATCATCTCTTCCCTCTGCTCAAACCTTCTCCAACCTATCTCCTGATTCTGCCTCCTCAACCCTCCTCTCCTCCCTTTCTGCATCCTTTGACTCTCTATGTCCCCTATCCTCCAGGCCGGCTCGGTCCTCCCCTCCCGCTCCGTGGCTCGACGACTCATTGCGAGCTCACAGAACAGGGCTCCGGGCAGCCGAGCGGAAATGGAGGAAAACTCGCCTCCCTGCGGACCTGGCATCCTTTCACTCCCTCCTCTCTACATTTTCCTCTTCTGTCGCTGCTGCTAAAGCCACTTTCTACCACTCTAAATTCCAAGCATCTGCCTCTAACCCTAGGAAGCTCTTTGCCACCTTCTCCTCCCTCCTGAATCCTCCTCCCCCCTCCCTCTCTGCAGATGACTTCGTCAACCATTTTGAAAAGAAGGTCGACGACATCCGATCCTCGTTTGCTAAGTCAAACGACACCGCTGGTTCTGCTCACACTGCCCTACCCTGTGCTCTGACCTCTTTCTCCCTCTCTCTCCAGATGAAATCTCGCGTCTTGTGACGGCCGGCCGCCCAACAACCTGCCCGCTTGACCCTATCCCCTCCTCTCTTCTCCAGACCATTTCCGGAGACCTTCTCCCTTACCTCACCTCGCTCATCAACTCATCCCTGACCGCTGGCTACGTCCCTTCCGTCTTCAAGAGAGCGAGAGTTGCACCCCTTCTGAAAAAACCTACACTCGATCCCTCCGATGTCAACAACTACAGACCAGTATCCCTTCTTTCTTTTCTCTCCAAAACCCTTGAACGTGCCGTCCTTGGCCAGCTCTCCCGCTATCTCTCTCAGAATGACCTTCTTGATCCAAATCAGTCAGGTTTCAAGACTAGTCATTCAACTGAGACTGCTCTTCTCTGTATCACGGAGGCGCTCCGCACTGCTAAAGCTAACTCTCTCTCCTCTGCTCTCATCCTTCTAGACCTATCGGCTGCCTTCGATACTGTGAACCATCAGATCCTCCTCTCCACCCTCTCCAAGTTGGGCATCTCCGGCGCGGCCCACGCTTGGATTGCGTCCTACCTGACAGGTCGCTCCTACCAGGTGGCGTGGCGAGAATCCGTCTCCTCACCACGTGCTCTCACCACTGGTGTCCCCCAGGGCTCTGTTCTAGGCCCTCTCCTATTCTCGCTATACACCAAGTCACTTGGCTCTGTCATAACCTCACATGGTCTCTCCTATCATTGCTATGCAGACGACACACAATTAATCTTCTCCTTTCCCCCTTCTGATGACCAGGTGGCGAATCGCATCTCTGCATGTCTGGCAGACATATCAGTGTGGATGACGGATCACCACCTCAAGCTGAACCTCGGCAAGACGGAGCTGCTCTTCCTCCCGGGGAAGGACTGCCCGTTCCATGATCTCGCCATCACGGTTGACAACTCCACTGTGTCCTCCTCCCAGAGCGCTAAGAACCTTGGCGTGATCCTGGACAACACCCTGTCGTTCTCAACTAACATCAAGGCGGTGGCCCGTTCCTGTAGGTTCATGCTCTACAACATCCGCAGAGTACGACCCTGCCTCACACAGGAAGCGGCGCAGGTCCTAATCCAGGCACTTGTCATCTCCCGTCTGGATTACTGCAACTTGCTGTTGGCTGGGCTCCCTGCCTGTGCCATTAAACCCCTACAACTCATCCAGAACGCCGCAGCCCGTCTGGTGTTCAACCTTCCCAAGTTCTCTCACGTCACCCCGCTCCTCCGCTCTCTCCACTGGCTTCCAGTTGAAGCTCGCATCCGCTACAAGACCATGGTGCTTGCCACGGAGCTGTGAGGGGAACGGCACCTCAGTACCTCCAGGCTCTGATCAGGCCCTACACCCAAACAAGGGCACTGCGTTCATCCACCTCTGGCCTGCTCGCCTCCCTACCACTGAGGAAGTACAGTTCCCGCTCAGCCCAGTCAAAACTGTTCGCTGCTCTGGCCCCCAATGGTGGAACAAACTCCCTCACGACGCCAGGACAGCGGAGTCAATCACCACCTTCCGGAGACACCTGAAACCCCACCTCTTTAAGGAATACCTAGGATAGGATAAAGTAATCCTTCTCACCCCCTTAAAAGATTTAGATGCACTATTGTGAAGTGGCTGCTCCACTGGATGTCATAAGGTGAATGCACCAATTTGTAAGTCGCTCTGGATAAGAGCGTTTGCTAAATGACTTAAATGTAAATGTAAATGTAATTTAGGGAGTCTTGTTTTCAGATTAGCTTTGTTAAAATCCCCAGCTACAATGAATGCAGCCTCCGGATAAATGGTTTCCAGTTTGCAAAGAGTTAAATAAAGTTCGTTCAGAGCCATCGATGTGTCTGCTTGGGGGGGGATATATACGGCTGTGATTATAATCGAAGAGAATTCTCTTGGAAGATAATGCGGTCTACATTTGATTGTGAGGAATTCTAAATCAGGTGAACAGAAGGATTTGAGTTCCTGTATGTTTCCTTCATCACACCATGTCTCGTTAGTCATGAGGCATACGCCCCCGCCACTCTTCTTACCAGAAAGATGTTTGTTTCTGTCGGCGCGATGCGTGGAGAAACCCGTTGGCTGCACCGCCCCGGATAGCGTCTTTCCAGTGAGCCATGTTTCCGTGAAGCAGAGAACGTTGCAGTCTCTGATATCCCTCTGGAATGCTACCCTTGCTCGGATTTCATCAACCTTGTTGTCAAGAGACTGGACATTGGCAAGAAGAATGCTGGGGAGTGGTGCGCGATGTACCCTTGTCCTGAGTCTGACCAGAAGACCGCTACGTTTCCCTCTTTTTCGGAGTCGTTTCCTTGGGTCGCTGCATGCGATCCATTCCGTTGTCCTGTTTGTAAGGCAGAACACAGGATCCGCGTCGCGGAAAACATATTCTTGGTCGTACTGATGGTGAGTTGACGCTGATCTTATATTCAGTAGTTCTTCTCGACTGTATGTAATGAAACCTAAGATGACCTGGGGTACAAATGTAAGAAATAACACGTAAAATAACAAAAAACTGCATAGTTTCCTAGGAACGCGAAGCGAGGCGGCCATCTCTGTCGGCGCCGGAAGTGGATCCAACCACAGGTCAAACCTAACCTGACCTCAATCTAACCTCAATCCAACCACAGGTCAAACCTGACCTCAAACAAACCTCAATCCCTTAATCTAACATGAATCTTACATCAATCCATTATTTATGTTATTATTTATATGGAATGCCAGTTATCGTGTTCCCATAATGTTTTACATGATACTTTTATATTACAGACATGACAGTTGTTTTGTTTCAACCGGGAGGATAGTCCTCATAACAGAGGCTGTTAAAATATGTCAAGATTAGAACAAATAGATTTGGAACCCTGTGAGTTCTTCTCAGCAGTAGGCTAACAGATTAGTTTAGCTGTCTAATAAGATGTAATCAGTGTTACATTGCATTCACAGCAGGAACTAAGAGGTTCTTGCAAACAGACTCTATTTTTAGTTGAGCTAAATGCTCAGATCTTATTAAGTAAAGTGCTACCGATGTGGACACACACACACACACACACACACAAAGTTATGGTACACTAGGCTGTAGTCAGTCAGTTGCTAAATCACTTGTTTGTCTGTACCTCTCAGTGTTTGGTCAGTATGATGTCCTTTTCCTTGCCTGTGGCTGGCTGGCTCTATGTGCTTGTAAACCCAGCTGACCCTGACCCCCTGACCCCATAACCCAGTCCACAACTACTGTTGTCCTCTGGCCTTCAACTACAACTCTCTTCAACTTTCTTCAACTCTCTTCAACCCTGGCTGTTAAATGCTTTCAGCTGCTCTCTTTGTAATCACTTTGAATGTCTGTGCAGTACCTCGTACGATCACTGAAAACCTGTGAGGTTGATTGTAATAGTAATGTTCTGGGTAGAGGTACAGTAAAAGCCTGTGTTGCCCCTTCAAACTAGTACTTCAGTGACACAGCATCAGAGAGCATGGACTGGATAATGAGTCTCTTTGTAAATGAAAAGACAGAGAGCATGGACTGGATAATGAGTCTCTTTGTAAATGAAAAGACAGAGAGCATGGACTGGATAATGAGTCTCTTTGTAAATGAAAAGACAGAGAGCATGGACTGGATAATGAGTCTCTTTGTAAATGAAAAGACAGAGAGCATGGACTGGATAATGAGTCTCTTTGTAAATGAAAAGACAAAGAGAGCATGGACTGGATAAGGAGTCTCTTTGTAAATGAAAAGACAGAGAGCATGGACTGGATAATGAGTCTCTTTGTAAATGAAAAGACAGAGAGCATGGACTGGATAATGAGTCTCTTTGTAAATGAAAAGACAGAGAGCATGGACTGGATAATGAGTCTCTTTGTAAATGAAAAGACAAAGAGAGCATGGACTGGATAATGAGTCTCTTTGTAAATGAAAAGACAAAGAGAGCATGGACTGGATAAGGAGTCTCTTTGTAAATGAAAAGACAGAGAGCATGGACTGGATAAGGAGTCTCTTTGTAAATGAAAAGACAGAGAGCATGGACTGGATAAGGAGTCTCCTTGTGAATGAAAAGCAGATGGATGGAGAGCTGGAGAGCACAGTGTTCAGATGATGAAGTGTTTTTCCTCATGCTGCTGTGTACCTTTCATTTACTCCGTTATTGTGTGCTCCAAGGTAATGCTTTCAACCAGCCTTATTATGAAGATCTTAACAGGGACGCTGAACAGTTCTGTTACACAATACAAGAGATAATCCCAGACAGACAGATGGAGAGACAGAGAGGAGCACAGACAGACAGACAGACAGACAGACAGAGAGAGAGACGGAGAGGAGCACAGACAGACAGAGAGAGAGACAGAGAGACAGAGAGGAGCACAGACAGACAGATAGAGAGACAGAGAGGAGCACAGACAGACAGAGAGGAGCACAGACAGACAGACAGATAGAGAGAGACAGAGAGGAGCACAGACAGACAGATAGAGAGACAGAGAGGAGCACAGACAGACAGAGAGAGAGACAGAGAGACAGAGAGACAGAGAGGAGCACAGACAGAGAGACAGAGAGGATCACAGACAGAGAGACAGAGAGGAGCACAGACAGACAGACAGACAGACAGACAGACAGACAGACAGACAGACAGACAGACAGACAGACAGACAGACAGACAGACAGACAGACAGACAGACAGAGAGGAGCACAGACAGACAGACAGATAGACAGACAGAGAGAGAGACAGAGAGGAGCACAGACAGACAGATAGAGAGACAGAGAGGAGCACAGACAGACAGAGAGAGAGACAGAGAGACAGAGAGGAGCACAGACAGAGAGACAGAGAGGAGCACAGACAGAGAGACAGAGAGACAGCACAGACAGACAGACAGACAGACAGACAGACAGAGAGGAGCACAGACAGACAGACAGATAGACAGACAGAGACAGAGAGGAGCACAGACAGACAGACAGATAGACAGAGAGACAGAGAGGAGCACAGACAGACAGATAGAGAGACAGAGAGGAACACAGACAGACAGACAGAGAGACAGACAGACAGACAGAGAGACAGAGCACAGCACAGACAGACAGAGAGGAGCACAGACAGACAGACAGAGAGGAGCACAGACAGACAGACAGACAGACAGACAGACAGACAGACAGACAGACAGACAGACAGACAGAGGAGCACAGACAGACAGACAGAGAGGAGCACAGACAGACAGACAGAGAGGAGCACAGACAGACAGACAGACAGACAGACAGACAGACAGACAGACAGACAGACAGACAGACAGACAGACAGAGAGGAGCAGACAGACAGACAGACAGACAGACCGACAGAGAGGAGCACAGACAGACAGAGACAGACAGACAGACAGACAGACAGACAGACAGACAGACAGACAGACACTATTTGAGTGGCTTTTCCGCTCGATTGGCTTAACAATGTGATAAATAAGAGGTGAGATGAACAAGGCTAACTAGAGTACTACATGGACAGTTTTCTAATAGAATGAATTATGTTCACATTTGGCAATACAAGGGCATTGTATAGAAACCCAAACCTCTTCAATAACTCAATAAGGATAGTGAATAGCTACAGTGGCCATCGATTGCTCAGGGACATACAATACAGGCATCATTCTCAGTTTTTCATTTTTTATTTATTTTTATTTTTTATTTTTTATACCTTTACTTAACTAGGTAGACCAGTTGAGAACAAGTTCTCATTTACAACTGCAACCTGGCCAAGATAAAGCAAAGCAATGTGACAAAAACAACACAGAGTTACACATGGGATAAACAAATGTACAGTCAATAACACAATAGAAAATCTTTATACAGTGTGTGCAAACGTAGTAAGGTTAGGGAGGTAAGGCAATAAATAGAGGCGAGATAATTACAACATTAACACTGGAGTGATAGATGTGCAGATGATGATGTGCAAGTAGAGATACTGGGTGCAAAAGAGCAAAAAAACAATATGGAGATGAAGTGGGGATACGGGGATACGGGGATACGGGTACAGTGATCGGTAAGCTTGGAGGGTTTTGTGCTGGGAAACGGTTATTATGTTCATAGTCTTCACAATCCAATCTCAAGATCAGTGTTACATGTCTCCTCTCAGTTCAGTTGATGATTTGCAGCAAGGAGATAAAGAGAACCTTTTTACCACACGCATGTAATCACATGACAAAAGAGATACATAAATGGAGGTTTATTGTAAAGTGTATAATACAACACAAGCTCTTTTGTGATGCGCTTTGCACCAATGCATGCACACACAAACACACAGAGACACACCTGAACTAAGCTAAGGGGACTAGACAGTTGCCAGGGGTGTCCAGGAAGTGAACTAAGCTAAGGGGACTAGACGGTTGCCAGGGGTGTCCAGGAAGTGAACTAAGCTAAGGGGACTAGACGGTTGCCAGGGGTGTCCAGGAAGTGAACTAAGCTAAGGGGACTAAACGGTTGCCAGGGGTGTCCAGGAAGTGAACTAAGCTAAGGGGACTAGACGGTTGCCAGGGGTGTCCAGGAAGTGAACTAAGCTAAGGGGACTAAACGGTTGCCAGGGGTGTCCAGGAAGTGAACTAAGCTAAGGGGACTAAACGGTTGCCAGGGGTGTCCAGGAAGTTAGGAGCTTTCCATCAGTACATTTAAATACACACACCTCCTTCTTCTCCATTTAATCCATTATTGTTACCTTGGTAACTGCTCATTCTTGTGAGTTAAAGTAAAGACTAATACATTGAAGGACAAATCTGTCTTTAACAATAAGTTAGAGTTGCACCCCCTCGAAGATGGATAAACAACTGTACACTTAAACTCAAGGGAAGCTGTACAGAGAAATGATGAAACAAAGCACATCTCAGTATACCCTGTTCTTATTCCCCATAAGCCTCTCTGAACACCTCAGTCACTCAACGCTGAGACTCAGCCGTCTATCTGTGTCTGTGGCTCATGTAGATAGGAGGAGAGGAGGACGCACACAAACGCTCTGACCTGGAGCACGGTTTCCATAGAAACCAATTATTTCTGCATCACCTCAGTTTTAGCGCCAGTCTTTCTGCAAGAGTATCTAGATCCCACAGTAGAGGCTGCTCAGGAGGGGAGAGGGGAGAAAGACAAGATTTGTCTTTCCTGAGATGACCATATCTGACATCCATCATTCATCAACCGGTTGTCAAGGTGCCTGTCAGTCACTTTCAGTTCAGTGACTGAAGTTATTTACAGTTATCTTGAATTAGTATTAATCATTTTAAAAGCTGTTTTGAGAAAAAAATGATCCTTTAAATAATATGGTTAAACTTCAGTTCAAGCATTTTCATGCTTTTGTTAAAGTATTTTCGTCTAAATCAAAAATGTGCAGAGGTTGTGCTATTTTTACCTAAGAACAGACCTACATTGAACATGCAGTAAAATGCTGCTCAGTGCCTCGAATAGGAGCCAACCAGACTAAATCCTGTTGGCCCGTGAACACACAGAAATACTTGTGCAGCTCTTGTTTTAGCTGAGGGAACATCTTGGCCTAGATGAAAATGAAAGACACAGCAACAATCTGCATGACAAGGAAGGAACACAGTGTTGGTTTGTTCAGTTAGCTGGGGTTGAAACCAGTCCCTCCAGTCTCTGGAGAGGCTCAGTGTTCCAAGCTGCCTAGCACTGTGGACAGGCCCTGACACAAGACTCAGCCATGAGCTAAGGAGGAGGAGGATGTGGGGGTGGGAGAGGAGTGGGGGGAGGGAGAGGGGGAGGAAGAGGAGGAGTGGTAGAAGGACATCCATAACATTAGATGGGAGATTTTGGTATATTTTTGAGGCAAGCTATAGCTCTCATAGACCATCCCCTGAACTGAGGACAGATAAACTGCAGCCATGTATAGCCTCTGTCTGTCTGGCATGTAGGATGAAGCCAGGCAATAGAAATGCTGCTTAGGAATCATATTGATCTCACATTAATATTTGACTATGTATAAGTGCAGCCCACAACTTCACTGTTGTCATTTTGTGTCAGTAGATTAAACAACACCACCATAGTGGAGATAAAAAGCACATGTGAAAATGCGCCAATTAAAACCCACTGCGTTTGTTGCCCTTGAAGTCACTTCTTCAAGGGTTCCGAGGTGCTTTATTGGAGACTAATCCTCTATGTAATCCACGACAGAGCAGCTCTCACTAACACCACTTACTATCATAAACAATGGGCTTTATGAGGTGTGCTTGTAATTTCCATCTGAGCTACTTAACAACCCTTACCCTCCTCTAGTGAGACTTTAGGCAGTGCCAACCATGACCATGCAAAACAACACAGGGTGGCAAAGTTAAACAAGGCTGGATTCCAATAGAGCATTCCAGATTTTAATTTTGAAGAGAAGATTTTCCTCTGATATGTTTTTAACTAGTTACAATTAGTATTCTATTGCAACAGGTAACTCCTACATTCACCTGTTGGCAAACTAATGAATAATACAAATTCAGAGAGGAGCTGACAGCCTAGGAAGCTTGGATAAATGCTCAGTCATCAGAAGTGGAGAGAGAATAGTGTAGGCGAGATCTCATTCACCTCCTCTCTGACTGGCCACATGCATCCACTGAGCTCAATAGAAAACGTTTTGCTGGCACTGTACTGCATTCAGACTGAGATGAATGCGGGTTAGGCCTGAGAACTTTCCAGAAGTAGTATCATGGTGTACTTTGTCAGTATCATAACAGCAGTTACATTTGAAGTCAGAAGTTTACACACACCTTAGCCAAATACATTTAAACTCAGTAGTTCACAATTCCTGACATTTAATCCTAAATGATTTATTTCAGCTTTTATTTCTTTCATCACATTCCTAGTGGCTCAGAAGTTTACATACACTCAATTAGTATTTGGTAGCATTGCCTTTAAATTGTTTAACTTGGGTCAAATGTTCTGGGTAGCCTTCCACAAGCTTCCCACAATAAGTTGGGTGAATTTTGGCCCATTCCTCCTGACAGAGCTGGTGTAGCGGAGTCAAGTTTGGAGACCTCCTTGCTCACACACGCTTTCTCAGTCCTGGGCACAAATTTTCTATAGGATTGAGGTCAGGGCATTGTGATGGCCACTCCAATAACTTGACTTTGTTGTCCTTAAGCCATTTTCCACAACTTTGGAAGTATGCTTGGGGTCATTGCCCATTTGGAAGACCCATTAACTTCCTGACTGATGTCTTGAGATGTTGCTTCAATATATCCACATCATTTTCCTCCTCATGAAGCCATCTATTTTGTGAAGTGCACCAGTCCCTCCTGCAGCAAAGCAACCCCACAACATGATGCTGCCACCCCCGTGCTTCACGGTTGGGATGGTGTTCTTCGGCTTGCAAGCCTCCCCCTTTTTCCTCCAAACATAACGATGGTCATTATGGCCAAACAGTTTTATTTTGGTTTCATCAGTCCAGAGGACATTTCTCCAAAAAGTACCATCTTTGTCCCCATGTGCAGTTGCAAACCGTAGTCTGTCTTTTTTATGGCAGTTTTGGAGCAGTGGCTTCTTCCTTGCTGAGCGTCCTTTCAGGTTATGTCGATATAGTACTCGTTTTACTGTGGATATAGATACTTTTGTACTCGTTTCCTCCAGCATCTTCACAAGGTCCTTTGCTGTTGTTCTGGGATTGATTTGCACTTTTCGCACCAAAGTACGTTCGTCTCCTTCCTGAGCGGTATGACAGCTGTGTGGTCTCATGGTGTTTATACTTGCATACTATTGTTTGTACAGATGAACGTGGTACCTTCAGGCACAGTCAATTTAGTGTATGTAAACTTCTGACCCACTGGAATTGTGATGCAGTGAATTATAAGTGAAATAATCTGTCTGTAAACAATTGTTGGAAAAATGACTTGTGTCATGCACAAAGTAGATGTCCTAACCGACTTGCCAAATCTATAGCTTATTAACAAGAGATCTGTGGAGTGGTTGAAAAATGAGTTTTAATGATTCCAACCTAAGTGTATGTAAACGTCCGACTTCAACTGTATATTGTGAAATGCTTTAAACAGACAATCAACCTTTTGAAGATCAGTGTGTTTCACAGAGTTCCATTCTGACCTTCTAACCTCTCAGAGATGATCATGGAGATGAGAGGTGGAGAGAGGAAAAATTATCTCTGTACATGACACCTCTAACTCCGTCATCTATGTCACACTGGCCCTTCTAATGACTGTGTGTGCCACCTGAGGTCAGACAGAACAGGGCCACCTGCCAAGAGATCACCTGGCTGACCTCCCTGCCAGAGGAGAGCACCAACTCACCTAATGAGTCTATTAGCAAGGTCTCTCTGTCCTTCCTCCCTCTCTACTTTCTCTCTCCTTTCTCTCTCTCGTTCTCTCTCTTTTGTTGTCTCTCTTTCTGTGTCTCTCTCTGTCTCTCTCTCCTTTCTCTCTCTCTCATTCTCCCTCTCTCCTTTTCTCCCCCTCGCTCTCCTTTATCCCTCTCCTTTCTCCCTCTCCTTTCTCCCTCTCTCTTTTTCCCTCTTTCTCCTTTCTCACTATTTCTCTCTCTTTTCTCCATCTCTCTCTCTCTTTTCTCCCACTCTCTCTCATTTCTCTCTCTCTCTTTTCTCCCAAACTCTCTCCTTTCTCCATCTCTCTCCTTTCTCCCCTCTCTCTATTTTCTCCCTCTCTCTCTCCTTTCTCCCTATCTCTCTCTTTTCTCCCTCTCTCTCTTTTCTCTCTCTACTTTCTCCCTCTCTACTTTCTCTCTCTCTCCTTTCTCTCTCTCTGGTTCTCTCTCTTTTGTTGTCTCTCTGTCCCTCTCTCTCTCTCTCTCTTTCTCGTTCTCTCTCTTGTGTTGTCTCTCTCTCTGTCTCTCTCTCCTTTCTCCCTCTCTCTCTCTTTTCTCCCTCTCTCTCCTTTCTCCCTATCTCTCTCCTTTCACTCTGTTCTCTCTCTCCCATTCTCTCTCATTGTCTCTCTCTGTCTCTCTGTCTCTCTCTCTCTCTCTCTCTCTCTCTCTCTCTCTCTCTCTCTCTCTCTCAATTCAATTTCAATTTCAATTTAAGGTGCTTTATTGACATGGGAAACACATGTTTACATTGCCAAAGACAATGAAATAGATAACAAACAAAAGTAAAGATTACACTTACAAAAGTTCCAAAATACATTTCAAATGTCATATTTTGTCAGTATACAGTGTTGTAATGATGTGCAAATAGTTCAACCCATCTCTCTCTCTCTATCTCTCTCTCTCTCTCTCTCTCTCTCTCTCTCTCTCTCTCCAGTGCTCTTAATAAACTAATGAGTGTGCAGAGACGGGGATCGCTTACTTCTCACTTGCATATCCTCTCTCCCTCAGAACACTGAGCTAATACAGTGAGCTTATTGGCTGATTGATTTCTGAGGAGCTTTAAGTCTTACATGTGTAGTGCTGGCTGATAGAAACTCATAGTTAAACAGAGTAATCCATAGTTAGTGAATTGTAGCATGTATTATATATTATTTTTTGTAAATAACCAATGTGGGCTATATGATAGGAGGATAAAAGAATCATTTAGATGTACAGTATTCACTGTGCCTCTTTCAGTTCAGTATCTACAGGCGATTAGGACGAACCCAGTGGACGTGTTCAGTTCAGTATCTACAGGCGATTAGGACGAACCCAGTGGACGTGTTCAGTTCAGTATCTACAGGCGATTAGGACGAACCCAGTGGACGTGTTCAGTTCAGTATCTACAGGCGATTAGGACGAACCCAGTGGACGTGTTCAGTTCAGTATCTACAGGCGATTAGGACGAACCCAGTGGACGTGTTCAGTTCAGTATCTACAGGCGATTAGGACGAACCCAGTGGACGTGTTCAGTTCAGTATCTACAGGCGATTAGGACGAACCCAGTGGACGTGTTCAGTTCAGTATCTACAGGCGATTAGGACGAACCCAGTGGACGTGTTCAGTTCAGTATCTACAGGCGATTAGGACGAACCCAGTGGACGTGTTCAGTTCAGTATCTACAGGCGATTAGGACGAACCCAGTGGACGTGTTCAGTTCAGTATCTACAGGCGATTAGGACGAACCCAGTGGACGTGTTCAGTTCAGTATCTACAGGCGATTAGGACGAACCCAGTGGACGTGTTCAGTTCAGTATCTACAGGCGATTAGGACGAACCCAGTGGACGTGTTCAGTTCAGTATCTACAGGCGATTAGGACGAACCCAGTGGACGTGTTCAGTTCAGTATCTACAGGCGATTAGGACGAACCCAGTGGACGTGTTCAGTTCAGTATCTACAGGCGATTAGGACGAACCCAGTGGACGTGTTCAGTTCAGTATCTACAGGCGATTAGGACGAACCCAGTGGACGTGTTCAGTTCAGTATCTACAGGCGATTAGGACGAACCCAGTGGACGTGTTCAGTTCAGTATCTACAGGCGATTAGGACGAACCCAGTGGACGTGTTCAGTTCATACAGAAGCAGAAACATCCCTTCACTGAGTGAGGATACATGAGCCCTATATAATCACCTTCAGAGCAAGTACGGGAAGTAGCCTATGGAACAGATTCCTACTGAATAGAGAACTAAACACCACAGATGTGAGAGGAGGAGAGGAGCCTAATTGAAATAACTGAAGAAGCAATTGTCAAAGAGCATAGATTTTTGATCCTATTGACTCTTCTTAAAATCGTCTGGATGAGACAATTGAGCGTTATAGGTCAGCCGCAGTTTTAGACGGCTCCTGTCCTCGGGCGGCTCTTTACCACGTCTTTATACTAATTTATAGTCATTACGACTTAAAACCCATGGTACAGGATATCATTCGTCTCTCATACTTTAAACCCAGGACTGCGAGACAAAATGAGACCTTCATTTCGACACCTATTTCCTTTCAAGCAGACAAAGGACATGCATTTTTTGGAATAATTTCCCACCCGTATTGTAAGCGTGCTCATGAATCAGGGTCAAACTTCACATCTTTTCTTTGATCAATTGAATCTCGAGGAGAATAAATAAGAACAGATGGCCAGTCAGAATGAATAGCTCATCTGAAGCCGGGGATAAAAAGTAGAAAGACCAGAATTTAGAGCTTTAGAATTAAGATGTCTTATTTCTTAAAAAGGTGAAGGATATTTTGTTGTTCAAACAATATGACTGTTTCATTTTAGATGGTTGAAGGAGGAACAAGGTGTCACAGGCTTTTACTGTACCTCTCTGCATGTTAGTTGAATTCACTTTTCATTTTTGACTGTTTTGTATATGTACTCATTTGACAATGATCACAAAATCAGTAAAGCAGCCATGTTAATGTATCAATCAACCAGCTACCCATCCAGTGCATGACCCATCTGTGGGAAGTTTAGCCAGAGGACCTTGAGCCCTGTCTCTAAACCTATGCCCTAAGACTACTGTAGCTGAATCCTGTCCTTGTCTCCTCTCGTCCCCTGTCTCCTCCCCGGTCTCGTTTTCTCATCTCCCCTGTCTCCTCTGTCTCCTCTTCTCTCCTCCTCTGTCTCCACCCCTGTCTCCTCTGCCTCTTCTCTTCCTCTCCTACCTCCTGTCCTCTACCTCCTCTTCCTCTCCTCCCCCTCTCCTCTATCCTGTCTGTCCTGGCCTGCCCCTGTAATGGTGGTGCGTGGCTGACAGTGACTTTACGTCCAAAATGAAAAACAGGCAGTTGGGCACGTCGTCAGGGAGTATGAACATGACCAAGAGCACAAGCATCGGTGGAGACATGTGCAACCTGGAGAAGACGGACGGCAGCCAATCGGACACGGGCGTGGGCATGGTAGGCGGGGACGGGGACGGGGACAAGAAGAGACGCTCCAGTATTGGTGCCAAAATGGCGGCAGTGGTTGGCCTCTCGCGGAAAAGCAGGAGTACCTCTCAGCTCAGCCAAACAGGTAGGCGTGCCTGAGTCACTTGGGATATATATGCCTCTGTCCTTCTCTGATCTACTGTACTATGACACTGTCTGTGTATCATGTCTTTCTGCCCCTCTCTCTTTCCATGAATGTCATGTGATACCTCAGTTCTTTCCTTTTCCTCCAGTTTGCATATCTTTCTGTCTGCAGGAGTTCTGGATCCAGAGCTAGAAGGATGTCTAGGATGGCATGAATGTGTTTTATCCTCGTCACTTCTCTCTTCCTCCTAGACGATGACAATCCTACTGTCGAGACATTTTCCTTCCTTTCCTGAACCCCTTTGTTATGATTATTGTTCTTTGCAGGAACAAGGCTGTACAAGAAAACACCATGCAGACCATTGCAATGGATTGTTAATGATGTGTACGTGATGTTTCACGAGGCAGAGAGGAGGCTTCAGCCACATACTTTCTCTTTCTGTTCTCAGTCACGTTTTGAAGATGCTCTATACTCTAAGGGCCTCGGTATCACGTAGCACTCTGGGTCTATTCATAGACTGACTGGTGGAGACGCAGCCGGTGGGAGAGAAACATTTTACATTTGATTTCATTTGTGTCACAATGTTTGTCATGAATACTCAAAGGAGAACCTCTTGTCATAGGTGTATCAGAACAGTATGAACTGATTATCATTGGATCGAGAGAGAGAGAGAGAGAGAGAGAGAGAGAAGAGAGAGAGAGATAGAGAGAAAGAGAGAGAGAAAGCAATAGCGAGGAAGAGAGAGATAATGATGAAAACAGTCAAACCACCTAGCACTGTGAGGCTAGAAGGTAACACATTGTTGTAGCCTCTCAATTAAAAAACTAGGCCAATTGAATGTACTCCTCCTGAAGGAAAGGACTGGTAAAGGCCATTATTGCTGTGATTTACACCAATAGATGACCTGAAAATGTCAATTATCATACGTTATTTTCATAACACGTTCCTCAGTTAATATCACACAAAGCAAAGCCCACCAACATAATGTTGGTTATTTTTACATGGACTTCTGTTATTTCGAGAGAGTGGAACTTGAATGTGACAATAAAAAGTGCTGCAGGCAGGCAGGCGGGTGGATGGGTGGGTTGTCTTGGTCACGGGTTGTCCCTGATTGAGGTCTGGTTCATCTGTAGGAAGGTCAGCTTCAATAATTCCCAAGGTCCTGAGAGGTGACGCTCTGCTGTCTCAAGAGGTCACTTGTTCACACCTTAAATGGCCTTTTTATGTCATCAAAATCTGTCTCTCAAATTGCGCCCTATTCACTATATGCAGGTCAAAAGTAGTGCACGATGGAGGGAGTAGGGTGCCATTTGGGACGCAGCCAAGGTCTGGGATGATTATGGTCAATGATCACTCCTCCATTCTTCATCAGTCGTGTCCACTGAGGGTTGAACGTAAAGGGAGGTGCGGAATGATTGTGTGTGTGTGTGTGTGTGTGTGTGTGTGTGTGTGAGTGTGTGTATGTGTGCGTTACTCATGTGGCGCTGCCTTACCCCTCCAACCCATGATTTGACAGGCACATGACATGACAGTCTTATTTCTTTGTAGTTTTAGTCATTCCTTCTTATTTCATGGTTGCACCACAGCACATCATTCTGTCATGGTTGCACCACAGCACATTCTGTCATGGTTGCGCCACAGCACATCATTCTGTCATGGTTGCACCACAGCACATTCTGTCATGGTTGCACCACAGCACATCATTCTGTCATGGTTTCACCACAGCACATCATTCTGTCATGGTTGCACCACAGCACATCATTCTGTCATGGTTTCACCACAGCACATCATTCTGTCATGGTTTCACCACAGCACATCATTCTGTCATGGCTGCACCACAGCGCATCATTCATTCTGGTTGGGATGGTGTTCTTCGGTTTGCAAGTCTCCCCCTTTTTCCTCCAAACATAACGATGGTCGTTGTTTCATCAGACCAGAGGACATTTCTCCAAAAAGTACAATCTTTATCCCTATGTGCAGTTGCAAACCGTAGTCTGGCTTTTTTATGGAGGTTCTGGAGCAGTGGTTTCTTCCTTGCTGAGCGGCCTTTCAGGTTATGTCGATATAGGACTCGTTTTTATTGTGGATATAGATACTTTTGTACCTGTTTCCTCCAGCATCTTCACACGGTCTTTTGCTGTTGTTCTGGGATTGATTTGCACTTTTCTCACCAAAGTATGTTCATCTCTAGGAGACAGAACAGAGACAGTCTCCTTCTTGAGCGGTATGACGGCTGTGTGGTCCCATGGTGTTTATACTTGCGTACTGTTGTTTGCACAGTGGTACCTTCAGGCATTTGAACATTTCTCCCAAGGATGAACCAGACTTGTGGAGGTCTACAATTTTTCTTCTGAGGTCTTGGCTGATTTCTTTTGACTTTCCTATGATGTCAAGCAACGAAGCACTGAGTTTGAAGGTAGGCCTTGAAATGCACCCACGGGTACACCTCCAATTGACTCAAATGATGTCAATTAGCCCATCAGAAGCTTCTAAAGCCATGACATAATTTTCTGGAATTTTCCAAGCTGTTTAAAGGCACAGTCAATTTAGTGTATGTAAACTTCTGACCCACTGGAATTGTGATACAGTCAATTATAAGTGAAATAATATGTCTGTAAACAATTGTTGGAAAAATGACTTGTGTCATGTACAAAGTACGTCCTAACCAACTTGCCAAAACTAGTTTGTTAACAAGAAATTTGTCAGGGTCCAACCTAAGTGTATGTAAACGTCCGACTTCAACTGTATATATATACAGTGGGGAGAACATGTATTTGATACACTGCCGATTTTGCAGGTTTTCCTACTTATAAAGCATGTAGAGCTCTGTACTTTTTTTAATCATAGGTACACTTCAACTGTGAGGGACAGAATTTAAAACAAAAATCCAGAAAATCACATTGTATGATTTTTTTATTAATTCATTTGCATTTTATTGCATGACATAAGTATTTGATCACCTCCCAATCAGTAAGAATTCCGGCTCTCACAGACCTTAGTTTTTCATTAAGAAGCCCTCCTGTTCTCCACTCATTACCTGTATTAACTGCACCTGTTTGAACTCGTTACCTGTATAAAAGACGCCTGTCCACACACTCAATCAAACAGACTCTAACCTCTCCACAATGGCCAAGACCAGAGAGCTGTGTAAGGACATCAGGGGTAAAATTGTAGACCTGCACAAGGCTGGGATGGGCTACAGGACAATAGGCAAGCAGCTTGGTGAGAAGGCAACAACTGTTGGCGCAATTATTCGAAAATGCAAGAAGTTCAAGATGACGGTCAATCACCCTCGGTCTGGGGCTCCATGCAAGGTGGGGCATCAATGATCATGAGGAAGGTGAGGGATCAGCCCAGAACTACACGTCAGGACCTGGTCAAGGACCTGAAGAGAGCTGGGACCACAGTCTCAAAGATAACCATTAGTAACACTCTACGCCGTCATGGATTAAAATCCTGCAGCGCACGTAAGGTCCCCCTGCTCAAGCCAGCACATGTCCAGCCCCTTCTGAAGTTTACCAATGACCATCTGGATGATCCAGAGGAGGAATGGGAGAAGGTCATGTGGTCTGATGAGACAAAAATAGAGCTTTTTGGTCTAAACTCCACTCGCTATGTTAGGAAGAAGAAGAAGGATGAGTACAACCCCAGGAACACCATCCCAACCGTGAAGCATGGAGGTGGAAACATCATTCTTTGGGATTCTTTTCTGCAAAGGGGACAGGACGACTGCACCGTATTGAGGGGAGGATGGATGGGGCCATGTATCGCGAGATCTTGGCCAACAACCTCCTTCCCTCAGTAAGAGCATTGGAGATGGGTCGTGGCTGGGTCTTCCTGCATGACAACGACCCGAAACACACAGCCAGGGCAACTAAGGAGTGGCTCCGTAAGAAGCATCTCAAGGTCCTGGAGTGGCCTAGCTAGTCTCCAGACCTGAACCCAATTGAAAATCTTTGGAGGGAGCTGAAAGTCCGTATTGCCCAGCGACAGCCCTGAAACCTGAAGGATCTGTAGAAGGTCTGTATGGAGGAGTGGGCCAAAATCCCTGCTGCAGTATTTGCAAACCTGGTCAAGAACTACAGGAAATGTATGATCTCTAATTGCAAACAAATGTTTTGTGTACCAAATATTAAGTTCTGCTTTTCTGATGTATCAAATACTTGTGTCATGCAACAAAATGCTAATTAATTACTTAAAATTCATACAATGTGATTTTATGGATTTTTGTGTCAGATTCCGTCTCTCACAGTTGAAGTGTACCTATGATGAAAATGACAGACCTTTACATGCTTTGCAAGTAGGAAAACCTGCAAAATCGGCAGTGTATCAAATACTTGTTCTCCCCATTGTATATATAGCTATATATATATATACTGTATATATAATATTGTCATGTTTTTGTACAAGTCAGGCAGGCCTATCCATGTCAAGATTTTGCTGCAAAATACACACACACACACACACACACACACACACACACACACACACACACACACATCCCCCTTCAGCTTGAATCTTAAGGGCATATCAATATTTCACTCAATGATTTTAGGTGCATCAGCGTGAGTATGACTGTGTGTCCGTCTCTCAAATCTTTGTCCTGGTTCTGAACCAACCAATGGATGGAGACTCTGCCATGTTGCAAGCCACTGCAATGTAGTCTCTCTCTCTCTCTTTGGCCTACTTTGTTGTTGATTTACCCAGAGGCCCTGACCGCCGACTTAAGGGGCACATTCAAAGGATGGATGGATTTAAGAGGTTATTGTAGATGTTCTATCTGTAGCCATGTGGATGGGATTGGAGCCGGTTGGCCACACAGAGTCTGACTGACAGACACGTACAGGGGTTGTTCCCAAGTGTGCATCAAGAGGTCATGTGCAAAGAAACATGCACACACACTTTGTTCCTTTCATTATTTTATTCGAAGATGATGGTATTTGTTCTTACTTAAAATAGCACCGTGTAACAGATGTGAAGTTCTCGTGTTGACGTTTGGATATTTCTGCTGAAGGGACTGTCTTACTGTACCAGGCTTGTAATGTATTGACCTTGTTATTCGCTATTCTGCTGTTAATTCAAGGTTACCATAAGGTTGAGGGATCAATGTGGATTCTAGAAGTTTGTTAGCTTGAACATAATGGTGTAATTAATCTGGTTGTGATAGCTGCTTCATAGGGCTGAGGTTTTTCTGTATGTGTGTGCGTGCGCTTGTGTGTGTGTGTGTGCGTGTGCATACACTTGTGTGTGTGTACACATGTGGGCATGTGTGCGTGTATGTGTCAGCGTGGCGTTACTCATGACCAAGCTGAAACACAGAGTTGATTTGTAAAGTTTGATTGTTTCAGACTTCATTCAGCAGTCTGGTAATTACACTCTAGCCTCGGTGGAGAAGACTCTAAATCCCTATACATCCTCCTCCCCCAAAACTGCTGTTATCAAATCTGCCTCAGCAGAAAAAAACACACTTTAGTGCCTCAAATTCTGCAAGCCATTGGAAAATGTGTTGCTGTGTCTATTGCCTTATGCAATGTTTCAAACGTACCGATATTGTAACTAATAAAATGTGATGTGTTCAAATAGGACAGGTAGGGTAATAAACATGATGTCCTAAACTTCCCCAATCTGTCATATTTACCATCTCAGCATCTTTCTAGGCAAGTTGTCATCAAACATTGTGCTGATAAAGATAGTTACAGTTACAGAATTGTGTTGCAATCTTGTGACCTCAACGACACTTCAGTTAACCTGCTTCAGGAGATGATTCATATGCATTCTGTCTCAGAATCATCTGCATGTTGCTATTGTACTTTCTTCAGGTCATGTGCGAGAGCAACATTGCAAGATTATGTTATAATGCTGAAATTGCATCAAATGGTTGTTTTATGCAACAGAATAGAGGGTTCTTATAACTCTATTGTGTCTGTGTGAACTGAAAGTGGGCCTCTGGGAGATTTAACACTGACAGGAGATGTCTTTGAGTGATACCGCATTCCAGAGCATGAGTTAATGTTTCTGTACTGGGGTACCAGGGGGAGATGGCTCCAGTATGGAGTTGGGGGCCAGACCCTGATCTCTACATAATGAGGACTGTTGTTACAGCAGATACTGTCTGCTGTGAATTATAAGCATCTTTCATACAAATCTTAACCTTGTGACCCATTCCATACATCTGTTGTTTGTCATGTAGACTGAAGGAGGATGGACTTTGCTATAAAATGCTGTGGCTCCAACCAGCTGGTTGAGTTCTCAGTGATCACCTGCAAGGGTGATTACGGACCAGCTCCATTACTGCAATAATTAAATAATAAAGTTTGATTGTTTTGAAGAAATCTAAGTCTCTCCTTTTGATTACAATAATTTCACCACACAGGTCCGATTGTAAGACATCTATTATACATGTATGATTGAACTAGTCCTTATTGTCTTGCAGCACAAATAGTAGTATTGTCCCAAGCCCTCCCTGGGTTGTCTCTCTGTGCTGTTCTGTTAACACTCTGAGTCCTGATAAAGTCTGTCTGGGAAGTAGCAGAGCCTTTCTCCAGTCTGAATTTACTGATGGTTCAGTTGGTGTTCAGGTAGAGCTGACATGCCAGAGATTTATATTTCATTCTTTTGGAGAAGCATTAGAGAGAAAGAGACACACAGATGTAGTCCAAAATGCATTGTGTACATACCAGCCTCACCACTTATAGATTGTAACGTAGATATGGTGTTCTACTGTCCCTCGACTAAGTGTCTGTTCTAGGCTGTAAAATAGCTGAACGTTGAGCTTATTGAGTCCAGAGGAGGATGATTAATATTCTTCTAATCTGGGTTGCAGTCTTTACACACACACACGCACGCACACACACACACACACACACACACACACACACACACACACACACACACACACACACACACACACACACACACACACACACACACACTCTCAAATACCACACACAGAAACACCACCTCCTTTTAGAGCTGGTTCCAAATTCATCTCAGAGTAGACCAGACACATAGTGTTGGATGATGCATGGAGCATCTCTGCTCCCATGTAGCCTATGCTACACTGCGGCTGCTGCTATAAAGGCTGCTGCTATAACGACTGCTGCTATAACACTGCTATAACGACTGCTGCTATAACGGCTGCTGCTATAACGGCTGCTGCTATAACGACTGCTGCTATAACGGCTGCTGCTATAACGACTGCTGCTATAACGACTGCTGCTATAACGGCTACTGCTATAACGACTGCTGCTATAACGGCTGCTGCTATAACGGCTGCTGCTATAACGACTGCTGCTATAACGGCTGCTGCTATAACGGCTGCTGCTATAACACTGCTATAACGACTGCTGCTATAACGGCTGCTGCTATAACGGCTGCTGCTATAACGACTGCTGCTATAACGGCTGCTGCTATAACGGCTGCTGCTATAATGACTGCTGCTATAACGACTGCTGCTATAACGGCTGCTGCTATAACGACTGCTGCTATAATGACTGCTGCTATAACGGCTGCTGCTATAAAGGCTGCTGCTATAACGACTGCTGCTATAACACTGCTATAACGACTGCTGCTATAACGGCTGCTGCTATAACGACTGCTGCTATAACACTGCTATAAAGACTGCTGCTATAACGGCTGCTGCTATAACGACTGCTGCTATAACGGCTGCTGCTATAACGACTGCTGCTATAACGACTGCTGCTATAACGGCTGCTGCTATAACGGCTGCTGCTATAACGACTGCTGCTATAACGACTGCTGCTATAACGACTGCTGCTATAACGGCTGGTGCTATAACGCTGCTATAACGACTGCTGATATAACGGCTGCTGCTATAACGACTGCTGCTATAACGGCTGCTGCTATAACGACTGCTGCTATAACGGCTGCTGCTATAACGGCTGCTGCTATAACGACTGCTGCTATAACGACTGCTGCTATAACGACTGCTGCTATAACGGCTGCTGCTAAAACGGCTGCTGCTATAACGACTGCTGCTATAACACTGCTATAACGACTGCTGCTATAACGGCTGCTGCTATAAAGGCTGCTGCTATAACGACTGCTGCTATAACGGCTGCTGCTAAACGACTGCTGCTATAACGGCTGCTGCTATAACGACTGCTACTATAACGACTGCTGCTATAACGACTGCTGCTATAACGACTGCTGCTATAACGACTGCTGCTATAACGACTGCTGCTATAACGACTGCTGCTATAACGGCTGCTGCTATAACGACTGCTGCTATAACACTGCTATAAAGGCTGCTGCTATAACGACTGCTGCTATAACACTGCTATAACGACTGCTGCTATAACGGCTGCTGCTATAACGACTGCTGCTATAACACTGCTATAACGACTGCTGCTATAACGGCTGCTGCTATAACGACTGCTGCTATAACACTGCTATAAAGACTGCTGCTATAACGGCTGCTGCTATAACGGCTGCTGCTATAACGGCTGCTGCTATAACGACTGCTGCTATAACGACTGCTGCTATAACGACTGCTGCTATAACGGCTGCTGCTATAACGGCTGCTGCTATAACGGCTGCTGCTATAACGGCTGCTGCTATAACGACTGCTGCTATAACGACTGCTGCTATAACACTGCTATAACGGCTGCTGCTATAACGGCTGCTGCTATAACGACTGCTGCTATAACGACTGCTGCTATAACGACTGCTGCTATAACGGCTGCTGCTATAACGACTGCTGCTATAACGACTGCTGCTATAACGACTGCTGCTATAACGACTGCTGCTATAACGACTGCTGCTATAACGGCTGCTGCTATAAAGGCTGCTGCTATAACGACTGCTGCTATAACACTGCTATAACGACTGCTGCTATAAAGGCTGCTGCTATAACGACTGCTGCTATAACACTGCTATAACGACTGCTGCTATAACGACTGCTGCTATAACGACTGCTGCTATAACGGCTGGTGCTATAACGACTGCTGCTATAACGACTGCTGCTATAACACTGCTGCTATAACGGCTGCTGCTATAAGGCTGCTGCTATAACGACTGCTGCTATAACACTGCTGCTATAACGACTGCTGCTATAAGGCTGCTGCTATAACGACTGCTGCTATAACGACTGCTGCTATAACGGCTGCTGCTATAACTGCTATAACGGCTGCTGCTATAACGGCTGCTGCTATAACGACTGCTGCTATAACGACTGCTGCTATAACGGCTGCTGCTATAAAGGCTGCTGCTATAACGACTGCTGCTATAACGACTGCTGCTATAACGACTGCTGCTATAACGGCTGCTGCTATAACGACTGCTGCTATAACGACTGCTGCTATAACGGCTGCTGCTATAACGACTGCTGCTATAACACTGCTGCTATAACGGCTGCTGCTATATATAACGGCTGCTGCTATAACGACTGCTGCTATAACACTGCTATAAAGACTGCTGCTATAACGACTGCTGCTATAACGGCTGCTGCTATAAAGGCTGCTGCTATAACGACTGCTGCTATAACGACTGCTGCTATAACTGCTATAAAGACTGCTGCTATAACGGCTGCTGCTATAAAGGCTGCTGCTATAACGACTGCTGCTATAACGACTGCTGCTATAACACTGCTATAACGGCTGCTGCTAAAACGGCTGCTGCTATAACGGCTGGTGCTATACCGCTGCTATAACGACTGCTGCTATAACGGCTGCTGCTATAACGACTGCTGCTATAACGACTGCTGCTATAACGGCTGCTGCTATAAAGGCTGCTGCTATAACGACTGCTGCTATAACGACTGCTGCTATAACGGCTGGTGCTATAACGACTGCTGCTATAACGGCTGCTGCTATAACGGCTGCTGCTATAACTGCTGCTATAACGGCTGCTGCTATAAAGGCTGCTGCTATAACGACTGCTGCTATAACACTGCTATAACGACTGCTGCTATAACGGCTGCTGCTATAACGGCTGCTGCTATAAAGGCTGCTGCTATAACGACTGCTGCTATAACGACTGCTGCTATAACGGCTGCTGCTATAACGGCTGCTGCTATAACGGCTGCTGCTATAACGACTGCTGCTATAACACTGCTATAACGGCTGCTGCTATAACGGCTGCTGCTATAACGGCTGCTGCTATAACGACTGCTGCTATAACGACTGCTGCTATAACACTGCTATAACGGCTGCTGCTAAAACGGCTGCTGCTATAACGGCTGGTGCTATACCGCTGCTATAACGACTGCTGCTATAACGGCTGCTGCTATAACGACTGCTGCTATAAACGGCTTCTGCTATAACGACTGCTGCTATAACAACTGCTGCTATAAAGGCTGCTGCTATAACGGCTGCTGCTATAATGCTGCTATAACGACTGCTGCTATAACGACTGCTGCTATAACGACTGCTGCTAAAACGGCTGCTGCTATAACGGCTGCTGCTATAACGGCTGCTGCTATAACGGCGATTGGTTGAAGAGCATGCATTTAGTTTTACATGCATTTAAGAGCAATTGGAGGCCACGGAAGGAGTGTTGGAGGTTTGTTAACACAGTGTCCAAAGAAGGGCCAGAGGTATACAGAACAGTGTCGTCTGCGTAGAGGTGGATCAGCAGCAAGAGCAACATCATTGATATATACAGAAAAAATAGTCGGCCCGAGAATTGAACCCTGTGGCACCCCCATAGAGACTGCCAGAGGTCCGGACAACAGGCCCTCAGATTTGACACACTGATCTCTATCTGAGAAGTAGTTAGTGAACCAGGCGAGGCAATCATTTCAGAAACCAAGGCTATTGAGTCTGCTGATAAGAATGCTGTGATTGACAGAGTCGAAAGCCTTGGCCAGGTCGATGAAGACGGCTGCACAGTAATGTCTCTTATCGATTTCATTTAGGACCTTGAGCGTGGCTGAGGTTCACCGATGAACAGCTCGAAACCAGATTGAATCGCGGAGAAGGTACAGTGGGATTCAAAATGGTCGGTGATCTCTTTGTTAACTTGGCTTTCGAAGAGTTTAGAATGGCAGGGCAGGATGGATTTAGGTCTATAACAGTTTGGGACTAGAGTGTCTCTCCTTTTGAAGAGGGGGATGACCGAGGCAGCTTTCCAATCTTTGGGGATCTCAGACGATACGAAAGAGAGGTTGAACAGGCTAGTAATAGGGGTTGCAACAATTGCGGCAGATCATTTTAGAAAGAGAGGGTCCAGATTGTCTAGCCCAGATGATTTGTAGGGGTCCAGATTTTGCAGCTCTTTCAGAACATCAGCTACCTGGATTTTGGTGAAGGAGAAGCACCCCGCTTGAGCAACTTGCTGCGGGGGGTGCAGAGCTGTTGGCAGGGGAGGGGTAGCCAGGTGGAAAGCATGGCCAGCCATAGAAAAATGGTTATTGAAATTCCCGATTATCGTGGATTTATCTATCGGTGGTAACAGTGTTTGATAGCCTCTGGGCAGTGGGCAGCTGAGAGGAGGTGCTCTTATTCTCCATGGACTTTACAGTGTAACAAAACTTTTTGGAATTTGTGCTACAGGATGCACATTTCTGTTTGAAAAAGCTAGCCTTTGCTTTCCTAACTGACTGTGTGTATTGGTTCTATTGGTTGAGTTGGTCAAGGCCAGTCAAGTCTGGAGTGAACAAAGGGCTATATCTTTTCTTAGTTCTACATTTTTTGAATGGGGCATGCTTATTTAAGATGGTGAAGAAAGCACTTTTAAAGAATAACCAGGCAACCTCTACTGACAGGATACCCGTGCCAGGTCGATTATAAAGGCCTGCTTTATAGTGTTTTAGGGAGCGTGTTTGTGTTATTCTCATCGTTCTGAATGTGCAGTATTGCGTTTCTACAAAGACTTTGTACAAAGAAAGGTTTGTATTAGGATCAAATGTTGATGTACCAAACATCTTTCAGAGTGATTATTCACGAGGCAGTGATTCTATTATTGATATTATTTTTGAATGAATAACTTAATGTTGTCTAATGGCACATGGTACAGCAGGTGCTTCATGTGCTTTGCATTGTCCACGATGTTAACTAATGTCTTTGTTTTGACTTTTTTGTAACAAATACATGAATTGAATAAAAACCAAGTTAAATACAATAATGTAGCCATAGTTACAGAAAAATAAGACGGCCAAAAAAGCTGTTTTGAGATTGCAGAGCAGGACACGTGTGAGTGAGCTGACTGGGACACCTGTCTTTTGGCTCACATCTGTCCCATGTGCCCGTCCATGCCTACCGAACCAACATGTCGGCACTTTTATTATGTGTTTTTGTCTCTATCATGTTCTTCCGTCAGTACATTACAGTACTTCTCTTCTTGGTTAAGTGGTGCTACTTAACACTCTTTGTGGTTGTCATGATGATTCCGTTGATTGGAGTTATGGTGCTGGCAACACAAGAGGTCATGTTCACCGTGTAGGGAACTCTAGCAAAATGTTGCAAAATGAAAACAAACTGTTCTCAATATTGGACGGACAGTACCTCTTCATTTTGGACTGGTGTGTTTGTGGGAATTATGGCATGGGTACATTTTATACTTGATGTACAAGTAACTGCCAAATGAAACGGAAACGCCAACATAAAGTGTCTTAAAAGGGCGTTGGGCCACCACAAGCCAGAACAGATTCAATGCACCTTGACATTGATTCTACAAGTTTGACTCATGTGGTGTTTTGTTGATGGTGGTGGAAAACACTGTCTTAGGAGCCACTCCAGAATATCCCATCAGTATTCAATTGGGTTGAGATCTGGTCACTGAGATGACCATCAAAATCAAATAATGCGCAAAATACAGCAGCAGGCATTTCACCTTACAGTGAAGTGCTTACTTACAAGCCCTTAACCAACAATTAAGAAAAAAGAAAATATTTTCTAAATAAACTGAAGTAAATAATAAATAAATAAAAATATATATTTAAAAAATATATATATATATAAAAAAAAAAATATATATATATATATATAGAGCAACAATAAAATAATAGTAACGAGGCTATATACAGGGGGTACCTGTACAGGGGCACAGGTTAGTCGAGGTAACTCACCTCAGATTAGACAAAGAGTTTTTCTTCAATGAGTCAGAGGGGAGGGATATACTACAGACACCCGAGCAGGCCAAGATTCCCGTCATTCGCTGAAGAAGGAAACTGAGATTTTGCGGAAAAATATCAGGGTGCCTTGTGATGATCAGGTGACGAGTAGCTAATCTGCCTTTGCCTTCCGTCCTGTTAGCTAATGTTAAGTCACTGGAAAATAAATTGAAAGCATGTATATCCTACCAACGGGACATTAAAAACTGTAATATCTTATGTTTCACTGAGTCTTGGCTGAACAACAACATTAAGAACATACAGCTGGCAGTTTATACACTCTATCGGCAGGATAGAACAGCAGCCTGGTAAGACACGGGGTGGGGGCCTATGCATATATGTAAACAACAGCTGGTGCACGATATCTAAGGAAGTCTCAAAGTTTTGCTCGCCTGAGGTAGAGTATCTCATGATAAACTGTAGACCACACTATGTACCTAGAGAGTTTTCATCTGTATTTTTCGTAGCTGTGTACATACTACCACAGACCGATGTGGGCACTAAAACGGCACTTAATGAGCTGTATACCGCCATAAGCAAACAGGAAAATGCTCATCCAGAGGCGGTGCTCCTAGTGGCCGGGGACTTTAATGCAGGGAAACTTAAATCAGTTTTACCTAATTTTTATCAGCATGTTAAATGTAAAACCAGAGGGAATGTGCTTCTACACCTGCATTGCTTGCTGTTTGGGGTTTTAGGCTGGGTTTCTGTACAGCACTTTGAGATATCAGCTGATGTACGAAGGGCTATATCAATACATTTGATTTGATTTGAATGTGTGTACAGTGACTGTACGCACATACCCAAACCAGAAGCCGTGGATTACAGGCAACATTCGCACTGAGCTAAAGGGTAGAACTGCCGCTTTCAAGGAACGGGGCTCTAACCCGGAAGCTTATAAGAAATCCTGCTATGCCCACCGACGAACCATCAAACAGGCAAAGCGTAAATACAGGACTACGGTTGAATCGTACTACACCGGCTCCCATGCCCGTCGGATGTAGTAGGGCTTGCAAACTATTACAGACTACAAAGGGAAGCACAGCCGAGAGCTGCCCAGTGACACGTGCCTACCAGATGAGCTAAATAACTTCTACGCTCGCTTCGAGGCAAGTAACACTAAAACATGCATGAGAGCATCAGCTGTTTCGGACGACTGTGTGATCACGCTCTCCGCAGCCAATGTGAGTAAGACCTTTAAACAAGTCAACATTCACAAGGCCGCAGGGCCAGACGGATTACCAGGACGTGCACTCCGAGCATGTGCTGACCAACTGGCGAGTGTCTTCACTGACATTTTCAACCTCTCCCTCTCTGAGTATGTAATATCAACATGTTTCAAGCAGACCACCATAGTCCCTGTGCCCAAGAACACTAAGTTAACCTGTCTAAATGACTACAGACCCGTAGCACTCACATCCGTAGCCATGAAATGCTTTGAAAGGCTGGTCGTGGCTCACATGAACACCATTATCCCAGAAACCCTAGACCCACTCCAATTTGCATACCACACCAACAGATCCACAGATGATGCAATCTCTATTGCACTCCACACTGCCCTTTCACACCTGGACAAAAGGAACACCTATGTGAGAATGCTATTCATTGACTACAGCTCAGCGTTCAACACCATAGTACCCTCAAAGCTCATCAATAAGCTAAGGACCCTGGGACTAAACACCTCCCTCTGCAACTGGATCCTGGACTTCCTGACAGGCCCCCCTGAAGTGGTAAGAGTAGGTAACAACACATCCACTGCACTGATCCTCAACACAGGGGCCCCTCAGGCGTATGTTCTCAGTCCCCTCCTGTACTCCCTGTTCACTCATGACTGCACGGCCATGCACGACTCCAACACCATCATTAAATTGGCTGATGACCAACAATGGTGAGACAGCCTATAGGGAGGAGGTCAGAGACCTGGCCATGTGGTGCAAGGACAACAACCTCTCCCTCAATGTGACCAAGACAAAGGAGATTATTGTGGACTACAGGAAAAGGAGGACCGAGCATGCCCCTTTTCTCATCGACGGGGCTGTAGTGGAGCAGGTTGAGAGCTTCAAGTTCCTTGGTGTCCACATCACCACCAAACTGACCATGACAGTTCGTTGGTGACGTGGACAACCTGCTCCGCTACAGCCATGCCGAGGAGAATGGGAGTGTGCTCAGCTCTCCTTTTCCTGTAGTCCACGATCATCTCCTTTGTCTTGATCACGTTGAGGGAGAAGTTATTTTCCTGGCACCACACTGTCAGGTCTCTGACCTCCTCCCTATAGGCTGTCTCATCCTATAGGCTGTCTCATCCTATAGGCTGTCTCATCCTATAGGCTGTCTCATCCTATAGGCTGTCTTATCCTATAGGCTGTCTCATCGTTGTCGGTGATCAGGCTGACAGAGATAAAAGGTCTGAATACCTTCTATTGATAATACATTTGCGAAATGACTGAAAACCTGTTTTCACTGTGTCATTATGGGGTATTGTGTGTAGATTGCAGAATACTTTTATTTATTTAATAAATTTTAGAACAAGGCTGTAACGTCCAGAGGTCTGAATACTTTCCAAAGGCACTGTATGTATCCCTTATTTACTCAAGTGTTGACATTATTCTGGCAGTTACCTGTATGTGTTATTGTTAACTAGAAGCTGCTGTGGAGAAAGGTGTCTGCTAAATGCTATTACAATAATGACTAGTAAGGTTTTCCCCAGTTGCCTCACTCGCTCCCTAAGCTGTGTGGTCTTTTTCGGTTTCTTTCTGCTGTTGACTGTGTTGCCATTCGTTAATAGGTCACCTCGTTACAACATTCAGGTTCCCCAGAAAGACCTAGGGTTCATCCCAAATAGCAACCTATTACCTTTATAGTGCACTGCTTTTCACCAGGGCCCATAGCTCTGGTCAAAACTACTGCACTACAAGGGAATAGGGTGCCATTGAATTATAGAAAAGGGATGATCCATCCATGAAGCAGCTTTTCCATTGGCCAATCAGCTTATGTAACATAACACTGACAGCCCGTTAGTCTGTCAGCTTGGAACGTGACTCTCCTCATGCCCCTTCCCCTAGCATATGGCTCCCGTGTCACCAAGTCAGCTCTTCCCTTGACCACAGACTGACAGACTGACTGCCCACAGACATACATTCAACACAGCTGTGCTAAACATATCACTCACTCACTCACCTCGGTTTTAACCACAGCTAAAGATGTTCTGTTTCTGTCCTCCCACTCTGTTCCAATGTGTAATACTACTGTTTTTCAATGAGGAAGAGCTATGAGCAATCTGTCAAAATGTATTATTGGATGTCTATATCCTCTTAGTCACCAACAGTTGGGTTTTTGAATGTCCTATTCCTGTTGGGAAATGTTCTTGTTTTCTTTTTAACTAGTATTTTGTTTGAGGATGACATATCCATGATATTGCCTTCACAGGCCATTGGTATGAGGTATGATACTCTGTATCATAACACTACTGATGCATATGTATACTGTATGAGGGAGTGGAATGTGAAATGTGATTGCAAGTTGAAACATAGATGATTATCTTGACTCTGAATGACTCTGAACGCCATCCCTCGGCTGTCATAACATCTCTCATTCTCTCGCTCTCTCACTCTCTCGTTTTCTCTCTCATTCTCTCGTTTTCTCTCTCAATCTCTTGTTTTCTCTCTCCCTCTCTGTCTGTCAGTGTATTCACACCACTGAGTACAGGTAGTCACTGTGCTGCTGCTGTCTTTACACAGCTCAGTGTCCTACTTCACCTTACCTTGTGTGTCCACCTCCACACACGTCACACTTTCCTCACAAACTGATGAAAGTGTGAACAACATACTGTAAGCTCTGTGTGTGTGTGAAGCGTGCGTGTGTGCGTGCGTGTGACCTTGCCTGAGACCTGAAGGATTGCATTGGTTCCTGGAAACAACGTGTAGGGCTAATGTGTGTTAATGACTAGGGCTCAATGTCAGTCTTAATGTAGCTTTGACAAGTATCCAAACCAGAACTCTCTTTTACACTCTCTTCTTCCCAGAAATCTGCCTCTTTTGGTTTCCTTTGCGTCAGTGGACTTTCCATCCTGTAGTTCCTCTGACTGTTACTGTAAAGTTTGCCTGACTAACTGACTGACCTCTGTGAAATGGAATGAGCTGTCGGATCAAACTCCATACCGTGGCTTCCTCCCTACTCTATATGTATGTCATGTGATCTAATCTGATGTGATTTGAAACAATACAAAACAATACAATATGATATTATACAATATGACATGATATCATTATGATTAGTCTTCAAATCCGTTCTCCTTTGTGAAGCTAATTGTGGTTTCCGCTTGTGGTCACCAGGATGACCTGAATCAGTCTCAGAGCCAGGAGCTGGAGGAAAGCTGTACTTCCCCACTGCCAGGGCTGCTGTGTGTGTTTGTGTGTGTATGTATGACTGTATTGTATCAGTTGCCATTATAGCCCTAGCTGTATGGTCTGAGGGCTGCTGTGTGTGTTTGTGTGTCTATGTATGACTGTATTGTATCAGTTGCCATTATAGCCCTAGCTGTATGGTCTGAGGGCTGCTGTGTGTGTTTGTGTGTGTATGTATGACTGTATTGTATCAGTTGCCATTATAGCCCTAGCTGTATGGTCTGAGGGCTGCTGTGTGTGTTTGTGTGTGTATGTATGACTGTATTGTATCCCTAGCCATTATAGCCCTAGCTGTATGGTCTGAGGGCTGCTGTGTGTGTGTGTATGTGTATGTATGACTGTATTGTATCAGTTGCCATTATAGCCCTAGCTGTATGGTCTGAGGGCTGCTGTGTGTGTTTGTGTGTGTATGTATGACTGTATTGTATCAGTTGCCATTATAGCCCTAGCTGTATGGTCTGAGGGCTGCTGTGTGTGTGTGTGTGTGTGTATGTATGACTGTATTGTATCAGTTGCCATCATAGCCCTGGCTGTATGGTCTGAGGGCTGCTGTGTGTGTTTGTGTGTATGTATGACTGTATCGTATCCCTAGCCATTATAGCCCTAGCTGTATGGTCTGAGGGCTGATGTGTGTGTATGTGTGTGTGTGTATGTATGACTGTATTGTATCCCTAGCCATTATAGTCCTAGCTGTATGGTCTGAGGGCTGCTGTGTGTGTTTGTGTGTGTATGTATGACTGTATTGTATCAGTTGCCATTATAGCCCTAGCTGTATGGTCTGAGGGCTGCTGTGTGTGTTTGTGTGTGTATGTATGACTGTATTGTATCAGTTGCCATTATAGCCCTAGCTGTATGGTCTGAGGGCTGCTGTGTGTGTTTGTGTGTGTATGTATGACTGTATTGTATCAGTTGCCATTATAGCCCTAGCTGTATGGTCTGAGGGCTGCTGTGTGTGTGTGTATGTGTATGTATGACTGTATTGTATCAGTTGCCATTATAGCCCTAGCTGTATGGTCTGAGGGCTGCTGTGTGTGTTTGTGTGTGTATGTATGACTGTATTGTATCAGTTGCCATTATAGCCCTAGCTGTATGGTCTGAGGGCTGCTGTGTGTGTGTGTGTGTGTGTATGTATGACTGTATTGTATCAGTTGCCATCATAGCCCTGGCTGTATGGTCTGAGGGCTGCTGTGTGTGTTTGTGTGTATGTATGACTGTATCGTATCCCTAGCCATTATAGCCCTAGCTGTATGGTCTGAGGGCTGATGTGTGTGTATGTGTGTGTGTGTATGTATGACTGTATTGTATCCCTAGCCATTATAGCCCTAGCTGTATGGTCTGAGGGCTGCTGTGTGTGTTTGTGTGTGTATGTATGACTGTATTGTATCAGTTGCCATTATAGCCCTAGCTGTATGGTCTGAGGGCTGCTGTGTGTGTTTGTGTGTGTATGTATGACTGTATTGTATCAGTTGCCATTATAGCCCTAGCTGTATGGTCTGAGGGCTGCTGTGTGTTTGTGTGTGTATGTATGACTGTATTGTATCCCTAGCCATTATAGCCCTAGCTGTATGGTCTGAGGGCTGCTGTGTGTGTTTGTGTGTGTATGTATGACTGTATTGTATCAGTTGCCATTATAGCCCTAGCTGTATGGTCTGAGGGCTGCTGTGTGTGTTTGTGTGTGTATGTATGACTGTATTGTATCAGTTGCCATTATAGCCCTAGCTGTATGGTCTGAGGGCTGCTGTGTGTGTGTGTGTGTGTGTGTATGTATGGCTGTATTGTATCAGTTGCCATCATAGCCCTGGCTGTATGGTCTGAGGGCTGCTGTGTGTGTTTGTGTGTGTATGTATGACTGTATTGTATCCCTAGCCATTATAGCCCTAGCTGTATGGTCTGAGGGCTGCTGTGTGTGTTTGTGTGTGTATGTATGACTGTATTGTATCAGTTGCCATTATAGCCCTAGCTGTATGGTCTGAGGGCTGCTGTGTGTGTGTGTGTGTGCATGTATGACTGTATTGTATCAGTTGCCATTATAACCCTAGCTGTATGGTCTGAGGGCTGCTGTGTGTGTGTGAGTGTGTGTGTGTATGTATGACTGTATTGTATCAGTTGCCATTATAGCCCTAGCTGTATGGTCTGAGGGCTGCTGTGTGTGTGTGTGTGTGTGTATGTATGACTGTATTGTATCAGTTGCCATTATAGCCCTAGCTGTATGGTCTGAGGGCTGCTGTGTGTGTTTGTGTGTGTATGTATGACTGTATTGTATCAGTTGCCATTATAGCCCTAGCTGTATGGTCTGAGGGCTGCTGCTGTGTGTGTGTGTGTGTGTATGTATGACTGTATTGCATCAGTTGCCATTATAGTCCTAGCTGTATGGTCTGAGGGCTGCTGTGTGTGTTTGTGTGTGTATGTATGACTGTATTGTATCAGTTGCCATTATAGCCCTAGCTGTATGGTCTGAGGGCTGCTGTGTGTGTGTGTGTGTGTGTGTGTGTGTGTGTGTGTGTGTGTGTGTGTGTGTGTGTGTGTGTGTGTGTGTGTGTGTGTGTGTGTGTGTGTGTGTGTATGTATGACTGTATTGTATCCCTAGCCATTATAGCCCTAGCTGTATGGTCTGAGGGCTGCTGTGTGTGTGTGTGTATGTATGACTGTATTGTATCCCTAGCCATTATAGCCCTAGCTGTATGGTCTGATGGCTGCTGTGTGTGTGTGTGTGTGTGTATGACTGTATTGTATCCCTAGCCATTATAGCCCTAGCTGTATGGTCTGAGGGCTGCTGTGTGTGTGTGTGTGTGTGTATGTATGACTGTATTGTATCCCTAGCCATTATAGCCCTAGCTGTATGGTCTGAGGGCTGCTGTGTGTGTGTGTGTGTGTGTGTGTGTGTGTGTGTGTGTGTGTGTGTGTGTGTGTGTGTGTGTGTGTGTGTGTGTGTGTGTGTGTGTGTGTATGTATGACTGTATTGTATCCCTAGCCATTATAACCCTAGCTGTATGGTCTGAGGGCTGCTGTTGTGCTGGTCTGTATGACGGTGGTGGACTGGGCATTAGAGAGAGAGGAAACAGAGGGGGCAGGAAGGACAGGACAGCTCCATTAGGCTGTGTTTACACTCTGCAGACTGACTGGTTCTGTTTCTCTGTCTAACGCTTGGCCTCACCCTGCGCCATCAATCACACACGTTTTCTTCCCCAAAGACCAACCAGTCTTTGATGTCTTTATGTTGCTGCTCAACGCCTGCGTCACTTCAGGGTTATTTTGCCCCGGACTTGCTGTTATCATCCGATGAGTAGCATTCTTGGGATTCCCGTCGTGTGAGGTGCTATTATTTTCCCGACTATCTGTCGTCTTTTTGCTGTATTGATCGTAATAAAACACATATCTCTGTTTGTGAAGCAATGACTAATACATCTGAAAAACAATTGTACACGTTGTTGGGAAAGAGTCAAAGATGCAGAGACCGTCATTGCTGTACAGTCTTATAAAAGGTAGAAGGTCTATGGACTTTCAGACCACGGTCAGAATGCATATTGAAAGTGATTCAGGTGCGCTTGATTTGAAGTGTGCAATATATCATTGGTTCCATTGTACCAGGGAAACTAAATCAAACAAAGACCAAGTATTTGAAACTATTTCACATATGTTCTTTATTTGACCCCAGTCTGTAGGCATCTACTTTAGGCCCATAGACCTCTACTGTAGACCTCTACTGTAGACCTCTACTGTAGACTAATTGATCAGTGGGGCTTTAATGCTCTGTTTCCTTAGGAAGTGTTGGACAGAGAACTGAATACAGAAATGAAGATAACATAGAGCACAGTTAGTTTCTTTTTCTTTTGACCTTCTATGCTTTATTCTAATGCCAGACTTTTATCTTGCTGCATTAATTAATATGAATGAATTCAATACAGAGGGACCTTTTCTTACCCATGTGCAGTATATTTCACAATTAATGAGATTTCAGCCCCTGGCTTTCATTTATTTACTTTTAGTCCTCTGAAAGGAGTGTGAAGTGGACTCTATTTGTGGACACCAGATCTACACAGACAGACATGTGGGAAATAAACCAGCTGGCTATGTAATCAACCTCATTTTCTTCAGACGAGTCTGTGCATTGTATTCAACACCTTGGCCATTGGTCTTTACGTCATCTCTTGGTCCTTGGTTGGGTGGAAGGTGGAGGTTTGGCTACGCCGAAGGTGCTAATGTTGTGGCACACGGCACCTGCGCAGCGTGTTGTTTTCGTTGAACGCCGATCACAGTCACCTGGTCAGTGAGACACGTTACCATTCCACTTCCCAAAACGTCTGGACCATTCCTCTGAATCTTTCACACCCTTGTTTTACAGTAGCTCTGGGTTGTTATGGCAATGTTGCATGTACGTTGCTAGGTAAAGACATATCAAAGCTGTGTATCTTTGCAGGGAAGAATACGTTTCCTCTGATGCTTTCAATGACATGTGCTGTAGTAATCTACCTCTCTGCAAGTCCTTTACTCTTTGAAACATATAGAATGTTGTTGGGTATTCTTAGTTCTATAGAACTAATGGAACAGGGGTCAGGGGTCAGCCAAGCATTCAGTAGAGTACTAGAGCTCTGAGACCAACAGAACACATCACCCTTTGCCATATCAAGTGACAAGGCTATTTAACAAACTGCACTTGTCACTATCTTCTGTCTTCTTCCTGTAGTGATGAGTGTGTCACACTCTATTACGAATAGTCCAGAAATATAAAGATGCACGTACTTTTGGCTTGTTAGTGTGACCTCACTCATTATAATGATCCAATAATTATTGGTGCCATTCCAAAACATTAAGCCTCTGGCTCTCACAGCCGGATCACCTACCTCAAAGTTAACGGTGTGTCTGATGGTTGTGATACGTAGGAGGAGGTGTTAGCAGGATCCTCATTAATACACAATGAGTTGTACTCTGACTTTAGTGCACGTAAAAAGGTAAATGTCTCCCATTAAGAACAATTCAGGATTCACACAAAAGTCAAGAGTTTAGTACGCATATTTAACTCTGTCTGGTCGATTCATTATCATATTCCAAACTGCTACAGTCAGATGACGCATTAAAATGACCCAATTGGTTCAGGTGGTGTTCTTCTCTTCTGTCTAATTTCCTTTACTTGTTCATCTGACCTAGATGAGAACATGTCATTCAATGTACAAAAGGGGAAATTGGGCGATTTTATTTCGTGGAAATAGGTTGCAGTGTTTCTATTCTATTTTATTCCCAGTGAGGGACTGTAGCCCAGAGGTATGCTATATTTAAAGGAGAGCAGCTCAGTGCTTGTTCAGTAATTGACCAGTACTGTGTCTATTCTGCCAGTTTCTCTGAGAAAAAGCACAGCAGTTGATTTTCTGACAAGATAGTTAAAACAGCACAATTTAGCTGTCTGTTGTTTCAGTGCTAAACTGACTCTACAGGCACTTTGGCTCTCTCTTCACCAAGCCTGATGTCCTAGATTAGTATAGAGGGCATCTCTCCCACATGCCATTACGATCTAATTTTACTGTGCTCAGAAACATTGTAAAGGATCTTAGGAACCACCTGTGAGATCTGGATGGAAGTGGTTCTGGATGGATGGTCCAATCTGGTCCAAACATGTCCAAGCACACACACTCCCAGTACTGAAGTGAGCTGTTTAGAGGATGTCTGTTGCCTCAGGTTGAAGAGAGAGATGCCAGAGATAATGAACTCTGCAGTGTTTATGGCAACTAATTCAAACAGTCCATGTTGTAGTGTTGGTGGTTGAAATGATGTTGAAGGAAGTGAGATGTCTCAAAGACAAGAATTCGGTTGACAGCCATTTTGTGAGATTCTCTCACAAATGACAATTTTTTAACAGATGGTCAATTTGAACTAGCTCAAGTGAATTCTCATTCGATAATGGCAATAATTTCAGAGCCACTGTACTGATGATTCATGGGTATGTAAACAGAGAGTGGGATAGCTGGCTACATGGGGTTTGCTGCAATCTTTGGTGGAAAAACACTGAAGAGAACTGCGCTGCTAGGGAGTGGGGGTGGGAGGGGGATGGAGATGGAGATCTATCACGTGAACTGTGAGTGGAATAGCTGTTCAGGGTTGTTTATGCCCCTAATGGCTGGCTGTCACAGGGACCTCTGTGTCTTTGCGTTTGAGTGTGCGTGTGTTTGTGCATGCATGCGTGTGTGTGTGTGTGTGTGTGTGTTTGTGTATCCGTGCATGTGTGCGAGAGAGAGAGGAGCTAGTGAGGTTCAGTGAGTCGTATCTCTGGGTAGAGCTCCTTTGCCTGGAGAGGCAGCCGAGGTGCGCCTGAGCAGTGAGCCCTCTGATTGGCTGAGGAGGATGCAGTTTGCCCCCCCCTCTCCTTCTCCCAATTGTGTTAGAAGAGGAGAGGGGGGAGAGGAGCTGAGTAGCAGGCACATAGCACAGAGCACTAACACGGAGCAGAGAGGCAAGCAAGCTCTTTCTCAACCCAGTCTCACACTACGCAGCACAGGGAGACAACACAAAGAGCTGCATCAGAGAGTCATTCTGCTACTACAGCACCATAGTCTTCTCTTGGGCTCTAGCTTTCAACCAGTTCTTCAGTTATCCTCTCGGTGCACGGTAGAGCTGTCTGGAGACCTGTAACCTCCACTAGAAGGCCACTTGACTCAGGTGATCAGTGGGTGTTCGGTGACCATGGGTAGGCAGGGGCATGATGCCACTGCAGCGGCTGGCGCCCCGGGGTCCGGGATGCGCATGCAGCGTTCCCAGAGCAAGATGAGCCTGTCTGCGTCGTTCGAGGCGCTGGCCAACTACTTCCCCTGCATGAACTCCTTCGACGAGGAGGACGGAGGTAAGACGAGATGGCTCTAAACCTGGGACACTGAGGCAGACACACACAGCTGCTGCTGCTGCTGCTGGAGGGAGAGAGGCAGGAGCTGAAGGGGGAGAGAGGCAGGAGCTGAGGGATGGGAGAAGGAGCAAAGGGATGGGATGGGGGGATGGAGAGGGGCAGCGGGAAGAGAGGGAGCAGACGAACGGCTGGAGAGAGATGGAGAGGGAGCGGGGGATAGAGGAGAGGGAGGGATGGACTGATGGTTGACTGATGACCTGACGGGGGAGAGGGAGCACGGGGAGGGTGGAGGCTGTTGTAGTATTAGCTGTGGTACAGTACTGTGTAGCTGGTGGATGGGCATGCTCAGTGTGTTTTTGGAGAGGCTTCTCGTACTTGAGTAGCTACTTCCCTGTTCGTGTCATTGGCTACTGCTTTAGATCTGATGTTCTATTCTGAAACACTGTCTGGCTCCCTCATCGACATCACTTACCAATGGCAAGCATGCTTGTCTTGTCCCGATTGGAATGAATCACTATTTGTTTTAGTGTGGGCGGTAGAATAGATTTAGATATTGTGTTGACCTCGTCTCTAGTGTCTAGTGTGTGTGTTTATAGCTGTTTTATTTCTGAGTGGGTGTTGAGAATATGTTTTCATAAAACTAGGTTAGGGGGATTGTATTAGCTGTGCTTGTATTAGCTGGGTTAGGGGGATTGTATTAGCTGTGCTTGTATTAGCTGGGTTAGGGGGATTGTATTAGCTGTGATTGTATTAGCTGGGTTAGGGGGATTGTATTAGCTGTGCTTGTATTAGCTGGGTTAGGGGGATTGTATTAGCTGTGCTTGTATTAGCTGGGTTAGGGGATTGTATTAGCTGTGCTTGTATTAGCTGGGTTAGGGGGATTGTATTAGCTGTGCTTGTATTAGCTGGGTTAGGGGTTGTATTAGCTGTGCTTGTATTAGCTGGGTTAGGGGGGATTGTATTAGCTGTGCTTGTATTAGCTGGGTTAGGGATTGTATTAGCTGGGTTAGGGGGATTGTATTAGCTGTGCTTGTATTAGCTGGGTTAGGGGATTGTATTAGCTGTGCTTGTATTAGCTGGGTTAGGGGGATTGTATTAGCTGTGCTTGTATTAGCTGGGTTAGGGGATTGTATTAGCTGTGCTTGTATTAGCTGGGTTAGGGGGATTGTATTAGCTGTGCTTGTATTAGCTGGGTTAGGGGGGCTTGTATTAGCTGGGTTAGGGGGATTGTATTAGCTGTGCTTGTATTAGCTGGGTTAGGGGGATTGTATTAGCTGTGCTTGTATTAGCTGGGTTAGGGGGATTGTATTAGCTGTGCTTGTATTAGCTGGGTTAGGGGGATTGTATTAGCTGTGCTTGTATTAGCTGGGTTAGGGGATTGTATTAGCTGGGTTAGGGGTTGTATTAGCTGTGCTTGTATTAGCTGGGTTAGGGGTTGTATAACCCTCCTCCTATAAATAGACTTTAATAGACTCTTCTGAAATAGACATGATCCACTGGAATGTTGAGATAATACAGTAGAAATGTCTCCAGCCCCCTTCATCTCAATCCTCTTTCTGGGTCGACACTGACTTTAATGCTTCCATACCTGGAGTTAAAGGTACTAGAGTAGTCGACCCAAAATGTGCGTCCAATCAAGTTGCTGTTGATAAACATTTCTCCCAGATGACACAAACTGTACTGATGATGTTTGTAAACAGTCATTTGATTGGATGGAAGTGACACTAAGACAGTATCTTAGAGTATCTTAGGACTCCAGCAGAGAATAGCTCCTCAAATGAAGGTTTTGTTCCAGCATCTAGATGGGCTCTGGGAAAGTGGCGTTGTATGATTTTCCCAGAGCCCGTATATCTCTACCACTCCAAAGTGACGCATTTTCATTGAGGAGTGTTTCACGGCTGGGGCTGGATGCACTGCAGCATTTTCTAAATGCTTTTTTTTTTTCTGTCTTTCACAGATCCTTATCTCTTTCCAGAACACATATTTTTCTATATTCTTTTCCCTTTTAGTGGGATATGGAGTTTAATGATGTGCACTTTCAATGGTAGTAGCTTAATTTGACTGAATATATCTGTCTGGGTGAGCTTTAAAAAATCCACTCCGTAATCTTTTTAATACTCTACCTTAATAACAAACCATGACAACGGCACAGCCTGTGTGTGTGTGTGTGTGTGTGTGTGTGTGTGTGTGTGTGTGTGTGTGTGTGTGTGTGTGTGTGTATGAGTGTGTATGAGTGTGTGTATGAGTGTGTGTGGCCTGGCTCATGGCACCTACAGTCTCATCATAATCACACACCTTTATTCAGCATTACTCCAATAAGGTATAAAATGCATCATTAAAAACAGTTGACCGGCCATTAAAAAGCTATTTCATAGATTAGCTTCTCCTCCTTTATTAGTATTGCCATCCATAATGACCTCAGATACAACCATATGCATGCTAACCGCAGTACATACAGTGGTCAGGTTGACCTTAGCTTTCATTCAGCTGATCATTCAGCACATCGCTCATTGGGAGCCTGACTGTCACACTGGCAGCTCTTTAGATGCCTTTAGACGTCACTCTCAGCGTATCTGAATCCAGTTTGCTTTGTCAGTGCTGAGGAGAGGATGAGGAGGCGGATGTCATTGAATAGCTGAGATGCCAGGGTTCTGGCCTCAGCAGTGAGGGCCTGCCTGAGTAATAAAGCCTTATCTTCCTCTGATTCTAAGAGTCTGTACTTCCTGTGGATGGGAGACAGGCGGGCAGGCAGGCAGGCAGGCAGACAGGAAGTGAGAGAAGCTGGTGGCAGGGACAGTAACCAGAGTATAATTAAGGCGTTTTGAAATCACACACACACATTTTAAGTTACAGAGATGGAAATTGCATTAAGGACAATATGAATATCTGCCAGATTACTTGCAGTTTATTTGAACACAGAGTATGAGGAATTGTTGAGTGGTCTTCAAACTGTAAGAGGTCTTGGTTATAGAGGGCTTTATTACTCCCTCTGTGTGATGCCCTCAGAAAGGTTGTTCCTGTGATAAAGCAGAACCACTCTTACGTATGTAAACATTGAGTGAGGAACATTCACTCTCTATGTTGACGTGCATTCCCTGACAGTGGTCATGTCTGACACATAAATTAGCTCTCTTTAAATTCGTTCTCTTTACCCTGGTTATTCTCAGAGTTAATAACACTGCTAGAACTCAATACCTCTGCTTCCTGCATTCCTTACTGAGAGACAAGACAGACCCATTAGTTCACCTTTTACCATTTGACACTTTTAATTAGTCCGGTGTACCCCGTATGCATTTTTGTATTTGAAGGAACGGCCATTTTGTTTCTTTAGTTCTCTGCTGAAAGCCCTGTCATGTGACTTGTGTAGAGCTCTGCAGTGGCTGACCTGTACCAGTACCTGCTCCTACAGTTACCTCCAGTATATCCCTCTCCTGGCCCTCCTTGGTGGTTTGCAAAGAATGCCATTCAGGCCCCACGCAGCTCCAGCCACGTCCTGGCCATGTGCCCTACGCAGGGCCTGCTGTCACATAGATTGGAGGAGATGTTCAGTGGGTCTAATGGGGGCGGTCAGCTGTCACCTTGTATCAGTTGTGGGAGGCCAGACACTGAACGGTCCTAGGTGGAACAGAGGGATGGAGGGGGGAGAGAGAGAGAGACTCTAAGCTAGAGCAAGAACCCTGCAGAGCAGGCAGCCGGTGCTCTTGCATAGCAGGAAGAGGGATGTACATGGTCTTCTTCTGTTTAGCCCATTCATACACGAACACACATACACACACTCACACACGTACACGCACACAACTGTTTAAAAAAAATATTTCTGTAATATGGCACTCTATGTTTAATACATCTCTTTGCTAAATGATCACATGGAACTTGCAGTGCTCTGAGAAGAGAGTTCATGGTAGAATTGCCATAGAGTGGAAGTGTGATCTTCCTGTTGAGGACTTCAATGAGACTTCTCGTAATAAGTGAAAATGCTATGTCTACAATAACCTACTGTACGTAATTCGAAAGCAAAGCACACACTTGAGAGCAATGTATTAACTATTTCTCCCCCCTGCTCTCTCTTTCCCTCTCTCTTTCCCCCTTTCTCCCTTTCCCTCGCTCTATCTCTTTCTCCCGCTCTGTCCCTGTGTTCTGTCCAGAAGCCGGTGGGAAGAAGCTTCGCAGCACCGTGCAGAGGAGCACAGAGACGGGCTTGGCCGTAGAGATGAGGAGCAGGATGACTCGGCAGGCCAGCAGGGAGTCCACCGACGGCAGCATGAACAGCTACAGCTCCGAGGGAAAGTAAGTGAAGTCTAACGCATACCAATGTGATAGTGTACATCCCTCCAATGTACATTATCACATTGGTATGCGTAGGTTAATTGTAGACATAGCATTCTCACTTATTACGAGAAGTCTCGTTGAAGTCATCAACAGGTCAAATGTAGGTTTGGGGTGCTCATTTGAATTTCCTGTCTTTTTGGATCTTGCCAACTCTAAATAAGCAAGTTCAAGCTTTGAGGCCTTTTTCTTTAGTCTCCATAGTTACCTGTGTCATCTCTCCCTTCCGTTCCAGCCTGATCTTCCCTGGTGTGAGACTGTCCTCCGACGCCCAGTTCTCTGACTTCCTGGATGGACTAGGCCCAGCCCAGCTGGTTGGACGACAGACGCTAGCTACACCACCCATGGGTAGGTGGATCAGATTCCTGGAACAATGTTATGTCAAGAGATTCTGAATGAATTATATATTTGGTTTACGTGTCAAGACGCCTTTAGCGACCCCAGTCCATACGGAAAGGATATCTGTATTGTGTGAATGGAGTGTTAACATTGGGTTGGCTGTGGTGTGTGTTGTTCAGGTGACATCCAGATTGGAATCGTAGACAAGAAAGGAGCGCTGGAGGTGGAAGTGATCCGAGCCCGTGGCCTTGTGGGAAAACCAGGTTCCAAGGCACTGCCAGGTAATTTACTACATGATGTATAATATATTAATATATGCTATTTAGCAGACACATATATCCAAAGCTACTTACAGTACCGTGAGTACATACATTTTTTGTATCCTGTATGTGAGTAGAATAGAATAGAACCCACAGCCCCGAACTTCATGCTAATACCAACTGGTCACTATTGTAACCAGAGCTTGAACCAACTGATAATGCTGCCAATAGTATTGTAACTATTCTGTCTGTCTCTCTCTTCATAGCACCATATGTAAAAGTGTATCTTTTGGAAAATGGAGCCTGCATAGCCAAAAAGAAAACAAAAGTAGCAAGAAAAACCTTGGATCCCCTTTACCAGCAGCAACTGCCTTTCGAAGAGGCTCCTGGAGGGAAAGTTCTACAGGTAAACTATGTGCTACAAGGCCTTGATAAATACTTCACAGTTCACACATACTTTCTAAACAAATGCAGGCCTCTAACATATTATAATAACATGTCTAATAAACCCTCTTCTCCACAGATCATCGTATGGGGAGACTACGGACGCATGGACCATAAATCCTTTATGGGAGCAGTTCAGATACTTTTAGATGAGCTGGACCTGTCTAACATGGTGATTGGCTGGTTCAAGCTCTTTCCTCCTTCCTCATTGGTGGACCCTACCCTGGCCCCCTTGACAAGAAGAGCTTCCCAAACGTCATTGGATAGCCGGTCATAGCAGTGTGTGGACTGATAGCATTGTTGTAGCAGCAGCACCCAGTGTTGAGGTTGAACATGCTGCGACAGACAGGTCACGCCCCCCGGTTACACTGCATGCTTGATGTTGTGTCTTCTGAGCCTGTTTCTAGGGGTGCAAACGTGATCCTGTGTTTTGACAAAAATGTCGCACACATTGTGCGTAGCGAACGTCGCTCCCTCGGCCGGGTCTGAGCACCAGCTCGGATTAGAAGGCCGTAACGGACTCCTTAGCACCAGGAATTGTCTCTAAATCGAGCGATTCCAGGTTTTCATCCAATCTAAGCCATGGGGGTCGGAACTGGGAACCCGCTCGATGAGTTCTACAGAAGCCCTTTTCAAATGAAAAATACATGTTTTTGTTTATAATTATTTTTTTGTTTTGTTTTTTGTTTGTTTTATTGTCGATGTACTTGTATACCTGAAGGGGTAACTGACAGTGTTGTCCTGTCCAGAAGCTTGGTCACGCCACGCCAACAGACCTATCTATATTTGTAAATGGAACTATGAGGATCATTGCAATTGGAGAGGTGGGGTGTCCCAACTAAAGCTCAAACTCCGAATATGAGGCCCTAGTCAAAATAGTAGTAGATCACACCAGAGAGAGAGAGACAATACTAAAGTTACTAAAGGCAATACAGAAGTGGCTACTGTACTATCGACACTCCAGAATCTATTGATCAGAACCCACAACAAGACTAACTTTTATGACCTAACATTATTATTTCTCTGTTGATATATTGTATGACATTTAAATGAAGATTTAAAAAAAAAGAAGATTTTTTTGCATGGACAAAAATTTAGCTGAAAAAAAATGACCATTATTTTCTTGAGGCTGCGACTTGCAAAAAAAGATGAAGAAAAACAAATAAAACACATCAGCCATTTTCAACAATTTATATTATTTTTAAATATAAATTTCACTAGTGCATGGTTTTCAAAGGGGAGTGAATGCAACAGCGTGATAAAAAAAATACACATTGTTTATCATTCTTTAGACCATCCATAACATAAGTCTGTGTTTGGCAGACATACAGTAAGAGAAACTCAAATAAAAACTTTTGGAGTTAATTTAACAAAAAAAAACTGTTTATGTGACAAAGTGATGATGAAAATAAATGTAAATGATTTATTTCATTGTAAAAGTTTACAAGCCTTATAAAGATAAACATTATGTGCAAATTGTACACGTCTCTTTCTCTCCCTTGTCCCAGGGCATCCCCCTGATATTGTCCAGAGTTTCAGGACTGTTGGTTCTTTTACAGCTCTGTATCGTTTCAATATGTCTTTTTTGGCGATTTGTTGAACAAGCATGTTGAAAAGGATTTTCTGCAACATGGCTTGGTCACACCTTAAAGTAACTCAGCATGTTTTGATAAAGAGGATGTTTGGGAGTTTTACAGTTTCTTGTACAGTGCATGTCAACTTCGTTACTTTTCCCCCCCTCACCTTCAATTGAATTCTACAGAAAATTCATTAGTTACTTTCATGGCCAAACTATTAAAACGTTTTAACAAAACATTCCACTAACCCCTAGATCATATTTTATTTCCACTTTTTCAAAAAGAATGACAAGGAAAAATATTTTATATTCATTGGAGGTTGACAAAAAAAGTTATGGTTGCGAGTGTATTTTATTTCAGTATTGTTAACTAACATGCAAAAATAATCTGTATTGGTACAGCAAGAAGGATATTTATATCCAAGCAAGATGCGGCAAACATACAACTTATGTACTGTATATTGCTGTGTAGTTTGTGAGGATGAGCAAAACACAAGGTCAAACAACATGGGATATTGCCACACAATATGAATTTAGTTTTTTTTGTTTTTGTGAAAATATAATTAATTTCATATATTTTTATTAGTTTATTTATAAGCCAAGACCAGTTTATTTTTTATTTTTAGTAATTGTAAATGCTTCTTGTGTATGGGAGGTATATGAATCTTACAGTTATGTCTGAATGAAAATAAACTGAGACGTTATTCCTTTTCCATGTTAAACCAATACATTCTAATGTCCATCCGATATCTTGTCGCTATAACAAGCTATATACTTTCATTTTTGATTTACATTGTACATATTAGAAATTTGAATAAAACAAGCAAACACAAATAGATGACAATATTTTGGAATAGGAATAATGTCTCACATGATGACAAAGACATGTTATTTACCCTTTTGAATGCCTTTTCTTTCTTTTGTTTTGGTGCAATGTGTTTATGCCAAGGCTATGTCTTGGTGAAGTATGGTTGAGTACAGAGATTTATGTAAGTTATTTTTCAAATAAAAAATGGATATTACACCGACACTGAGTACCAGCGAACAGTATCAACATACAAGAGCATTTTTATCTATCTGGGCTTGACGATTTCCTGTTCCAAATCATCCACAAACTATTGTCTTTATTCATCCAGGTAGGTTGTTCCACAACATCCACACATTACCTTCTTTATTCCTCTAGGTAGGTTGTTCCACAACATCCACACATTACCTTCATTATTCCTCCAGGTAGGTTGTTCCACAACATCCACAAATTACTATATTTATTCCTCCAAGTAGGTTGTTCCACAACATCCACAAATTACTATATTTATTCCTCCAGGTAGGTTGTTCCACAACATCCACAAATTACTATATTTATTCCTCCAGGTAGGTTGTTCCACGACATCCACACATTACCTTCTTTATTCCTCTAGCTAGGTTGTTCCACAACATCCACAAATTACTATATTTATTCCTCCAGGTAGGTTGTTCCACAACATCCACAAATTACTATATTTATTCCTCCAAGTAGGTTGTTCCACGACATCCACACATTACCTTCTTTATTCCTCTAGGTAGGTTGTTCCACAACATCCACAAATTACTATATTTATTCCTCCAGGTAGGTTGTTCCACGACATCCACACATTACCTTCTTTATTCCTCCAGGTAGGTTGTTCCACGACATCCACAAATTACTATATTTATTCCTCCAGGTAGGTTGTTCCACGACATCCACAAATTACTATATTTATTCCTCCAGGTAGGTTGTTCCACGACATCCACACATTACCTTCTTTATTCCTCCAGGTAGGTTGTTCCACGACATCCACACATTACCTTCTTTATTCCTCTAGGTAGGTTGTTCCACAACATCCACAAATTACTATATTTATTCCTCCAAGTAGGTTGTTCCACGACATCCACACATTACCTTCTTTATTCCTCCAGGTAGGTTGTTCCACGACATCCACAAATCACTATCTTTATTTCTCAAGGTAGGTTGTTCCACAACATCCACAAATTACTATATTTATTCCTCCAAGTAGGTTGTTCCACGACATCCACACATTACCTTCTTTATTCCTCCAGGTAGGTTGTTCCACGACATCCACAAATCACTATCTTTATTTCTCAAGGTAGGTTGTTCCACAACATCCACACATTACTATCTTTATTTCTCCAGGTAGGTTGTTCCACAAATTACTATCGTTATTTCTCCAGGTAGGTTGTCCACAAATTACTATCTTTATTTCTCCAGGTAGGTTGTTCCACAAATTACCATCTTTATTTCTCCAGGTAGGTTGGGAGTAAAAAGGAGGTCACAACCTTTGTGGCCCACTAATAGTTCCTACCTATACTACAGTCTACGCTACATATAATTTGTTTTGTCTTTCAGAACTGTATACAGCATGTGCACAAATCAAGACTTAGGTCAAGCTGGGGGAAGTTAAGAGACAAGAAGTAGCAGTCAGTTCCACTTCCCCTCATATGAGTGCAAAGTTGTGCTTCCACTAAATTCTTTGGCAACACTACAGATGAAAGAACAACCTATACTTTCGGAGAAAGCCAGGAATACATTTTACTACAGAACTAAAAAGAAAGTTCCTCTTTTACTGTTTTTAACACACATTATTCAACTGTGTAGAGTGGTGTCGTGTCTTTACTATCATTAAATTGAAGACTTCGTTTTTATCAAAGATTCCTGTAATTAGTATTACGCGATTAAACTGAATAATCATGTAACTGTAATTAACTAGGAAGTCGGGGCACCAAGGAAAGTATTCAGAATACAAAAGTTATAATTTCCCAATATACCCTTTCAGATATTTTCATATCTGATCAATAGTCTTCTGATGAATGATTTATATATTTCACCTCACGTTAGTCTCATTCCAAACGTCGTAAATTGTTGGTTATCTGCACGAACTCAGTCTTCACTATGAGTCATCCATACATCAATTGTCTTAAATCATTTGTTTCTAACTAAGTAATTCACAGAAATGCATAAACAAACAACAGGGTAAATGTGGTTACATGAAAGTATAGGAAAATGTGCCCTAGTGGGCTGAACCGGCATGGCGGCTTGTTAGACAAAAGGAGAAATGGGGGGTCGACCAAGAAGTCACTACAAAGTGATAATTATAACAATTAAAATGCTAATCCTTTACACATGAACGCTCACTCATTTGGGAACAATTGCAATCAATATATATATTTACGCTCAGTGTGTCGTCTTGATCGCTGGTGAAAAGTTTGTGTCTTTCGTAGAATTGTCCGTCTCTCTCCCCCTCTCTCTCTGTCTGTCTTGGTTAGAGGGGATAGTTCAAAGTGACATTCGTTATAGGATGGATGTTTCGGCGGTTGTCGTTCTTCGCGTTCAATGATACCGAATTCCTAGCTGCAGACTAGTAATTAATATCAAAGACTTGTTCTCATTCTGTCGGTATCGATAGTCTAAGAGTTTAACCACGTGGTATGGTTAAAAGATTCAGCAATGGTCTGCAACCTTTGTCCCCCTCCTAATGGAGAAAAACATGGTCTGCTGATAATTTCTCAAAGTTGGGTTTTATTCGGAATAGCAGAAAAGGGATGTCCCAGGATGTCTGACCCTAACTGGGATCAGGGGCGGTCCTTTGATTTAGTTCAAATCCAATTCCCTTTTGGAGTTTTCCTTCATTAAACAGTCCAAAATCATATTGTAAAATTGTGTAAACAGTATCATACTCACTCATTCATCTTATTCAACAATTAGATGTAAACCTTATATCTGGGGCTATTATATTAACAGCGTTATGGTAATGTGGCCACACAGTCTCCCATGAGCTTCCCAAGTTGTGGAAAACGGACCAGTTCGTAGCTGGATTCTTCACCGATCTTTTACACTTTCTCCGGAACATGAAATTTGTTCGTACCTCAAGTTCTGTGAGGTGGAAGGATGTCCTTTGTCTCCATGAAAAACTACTCTCTATAACTGTGTGTCCATGAGGTCTTCTCAGGAATTTACGACCTCTGACCACAGCAGCCTAGTTGAAGGAGGAAAGGGGGGAGGCAGGGAGAGGAGGATGGGGTTGCTATACTCAAAGAGGCCAACGTCATGACAGTGGTATGTTGGAATGACCAACAATGCTTTATGCTTGAAGGTTGTACGACTTGAATAGTAAGAAAGTAAGTAATTAAGTACGTTAGTTAGTTAGTTATTTAACCACCTATCACAAAATACTGTACTTCAACAATGACAGTACTGCATTTTGAGTTTATTCTTCACGTGTTTGTTGAGATGAACTCCTGTGGTGTGGTTAGACAGTTAAGTGAGCGATGCCTCCATTGCAATGATAACTGGTAGGTGACTAAGTTCGGACATTTTAAATGGGAAATGAGTAAGTGTTTAGTTAAAATTAGTACGAAGGCTTGAGAGTTCTGCTTATCATTTCACATAGTCTACTATACAGACATAGCACACAGGACCAGCAAGTAAGAGAGACACTGTGTTGTGGTAATGCTGAATTTGTGAGGCTCTAGTAATGCTTTCCAAAGTATTGGTGGATGGTTATGAAAAACTATGTTTAAGGTGTAAGGTTGGACACACCAGTGTCTACCCAATATAGTCAACAGTTACTGTAGCTTTTAAAACAACTTTTGGTTCCCTCTAATTATATGTCATGCTAAACTTCACCCCAAATGTTTATGGAAATGATCAATCAAATGAAATCCTATGTATTTATCCTCTTGGATTTCAGGCATATCTCAGTCCTCTTGATATTAATAGATTGTTTGATTATTCTTTCTGAATGCCTGGTTGGTTGTTCTAATATTTTTCTTCAGTGTGCTTGGGTAGCACTTTCTTTTACGTAGATACATTACCAGATATTTACAAAGAAATGAAATGGTTGAATGGAAATTACACAGTTTTAACCTAATGAATTACAGTGGCAAGAAAAAGTACGTGAACCCTTTGGAAATACTTGGATTTCTGCAAAAATTGGTTATAAAATTTGAGATCACAACAGTAGACAAACAGTCTGCTGTGCCTTTTTTTCTCCACACATCAAGGCTTTTAGAGATACTTTTGTAACCCTTTCCAGCTTTATGCAAGTCAATCATTCTTAATCTTAGGTCTTCTGATATCTCTTTTGTTCGAGGCATGGTTCACATCAGGCAATGCTTCTTGTGAATAGCAAACTCACATTTTGTAAAAAAAAAAAAAAAAATAAAAAAAAATACAATCATTTGTATGTTATTAGTTTAAGCACACTATGTTTGTCCATTGTTGTGACTTTGTTTATTTATTGTTGCTAAAATCAGATTAAATATGATGACCAATTTGTGCAGAAATCCAGGTAATTCCAAAGGGTTCGCCTCCTTTTTCTAGCCACTGTACTTATTTCTTTTGGATTCGTTCAAACAACTTTTTTGCCACTTAATCTGAGACAATTTCAGTCAATGACTTTTCGAGGATTTACAGTATTATCAGACACATATTTGTCATGGACGTTTCGAGGATTCACAGTATTATCAGACACATATTTGTCTTTTTACCTTTTTCAAGGTATTGTGATTTCATCAATGATGAAAACAACTTGCCCTCAATTGAAAGAAACCCTGTATCACTCCTGGTCCGCTGCTGCAGACCTGTACGCAACAAACACCAGGCAGGGCTGGAGAAACCCTCTTGATCATCTGTCTCACCTTCTGTCTCATCCTGAGCTCCATCTACCTGCTCTATGTCCTGCAGTACGGCCTGATGGTGGTTGCTGGAATAGCAGGCTCCTGCTGGGTGGTAGTGGGGGCCTCTCTGTTCCTCTCTAAGAGGGTGCGGTGCCTTGGGGTTCTGTTTGTGCTGTCTTGTGGGATGAGGCAGGGCCCGAACGTTCTCATCACCGCCGGGACCAGTTTGGTGGTTCTCAAGAAAGCTCCGAACACGCTGGAGAACATCACAGGGCTCAGTAGGAGTATGGTGTGCAACCTGCAGGCCAAGAGGGTGTCCATCGACACCAGACTGCTCTGTAACTACGTCAGGATGTTGAGATGGGTCGGCAACGATCTCAGAGCATTCACAGACTTCGGGGTGGCGGAGTTGATTTCCGATCTGGAGGTCACGTCCAGAGGAGACTCTGAGAAGTTGATGGAGAGGCTGGTTGGAGCTGAGAGGACTCCGAATGGAACTGCAAAGAGCATCTTGGCCACGTTGGACATTCTGTCCTCTATAGGTCAGAGACTTCCTCCTGCTGATGGGCTTCACAGTGCTGCACTTGAGGAGATACCGCCACAATAAGAAATGTGAAAACGTGTACATTACCAGGATGTTCATTCATTTTGATGAGAAGCAGAAGGCAGAAGGAAGTGCTCCCCTTCACATTGAAGGAGGCCAGACTACATTACCATCCCTTCCCCTCGACTCAGGGCCACGGAAGGGAAAGCCATGCTGAAATTCAGTTTCCCAGTGTTCACCCATTGTCTAGCCTGGGTCTTGTTCATCGGTGTTGATGTACTCATGTTCTGGTTAGTTGAGGTCATCAGAACGCGGCTTCATGGGCTAGAACCATTTCATGTTCCTTTGATTATGAACATAAATGTAAGTAGCTATGTTAATAAAACACACAACAAGATACAGTCTTAGTCAATGAGTTATTGCATTAATTCATTCAATACAATCTAGCCACTAGGCTATAACCCTGTTGCTCTACTGAACCATTGTTGTTTCAGGAAGACATGACTGTTATTGGTGTCCCCATTTCAGAGGAGATCAACAGGAGCGATTTCTCCTACCAGGTGTCCATCTTTGAGAGGAGTTGCCTTCCTAAACCCAGACTACTACTCTATGACTCCATCCTGCCTCTGGTTGTGTTACTAGCTGCCCTTCTCAGCATGGCCCTGATGTCTGCCAAGCTCACACAGATCAGGCTCATGGTGTGTGAGCAGTTCTTCTCCACTAATGTTGAGAACAGTGTGGAGTGTCTGCATGCTAAGATCCTGAAGAAGAGATCAAGAATGGAAGGGAACAGGAAAGCTGAGGAAAGCAGTCTGAGATCATTGATAAACACTGATGGAGATCTTAAATTGGTATAATACCGTATATTACATAGATGTTCTTATGTGGCCTACAGTACTGCACATTGTCATAATTTGTCCCAGGGAAAAAGTGCAGATTAATTTCTCAGTAAAACAATAGATACAGTATATGTAAATGACTAATGTACTGTTTGATTAATCCATACTTTCTTCATCAGCCAGATTTCTGGTGTCCAATACTCTACAGACCACAGGAGGATGACCCCACTCAGTAAGCAAGCTAGACTTTCTGCTGCCACAGGAAGAAGTGAGACACCCTTTTTTTGTTGAAAATCTGAATTGTGAAATGTGAGTTATGTAACACGTTACATTATTTAACAACTCTAATCTAGACTAATGACATGTTGTCATTGTAAATACATACAGTATTTTGGTTTGTTAATTCACGTACCTGTATAAATAAAGGTTAAAAAAACACATTTTTAATAATAAAAATAAAGGTTAAATGAAGGTTACCAAGGTTTCCAAGCAACTTTTTGAAGCAATCTAATGTGAGATGTAAATAGTTCAAACAATTAATAATTGGTACGAAATTACACTTAATTTTAAAGAATAAAAACACCACAAAAACAGCCATCAATCCCAGTAACTCAAATCAAATCAAATCAAATGTATTTATATAGCCCTTCGTACATCCGCTGATATCTCAAAGTGCTGTACAGAAACCCAGCCTAAAACCCCAAACAGCAAGCAATGCAGGTGTAAAAGCACGGTGGCTAGGAAAAACTCCCTAGAAAGGCCAAAACCTAGAGAGGAACCAGGCTATGTGGGGTGGCCAGTCCTCTTCTGGCTGTGCGGGGTAGAGATTATAACAGAACATGGCCAAGATGTTCAAATGTTCATAAATCACCAGCATGGTCGAATAATAATAAGGCAGAACAGTTTAAACTGGAGCAGCAGCACAGTCAGGTGGACTGGGGACAGCAAGGAGTCATCATGTCAGGTAGTCCTGGGGCACGGTCCTAGGGCTCAGGTCCTCCGAGAGAGAGAAAGAAAGAGAGAATTAGAGAGAGCATATGTGGGGTGGCCAGTCCTCTTCTGGCTGTGCCGGGTAGAGATTATAACAGAACATGGCCAAGATGTTCAAATGTTCATAAATGACCAGCATGGTCGAATAATAATAAGGCAGAACAGTTGAAACTGGAGCAGCAGCATGGCCAGGTGGACTGGGGACAGCAAGGAGTCATCATGTCAGGTAGTCCTGGGACATGGTCCTAGGGCTCAGGCCAGTTGAAACTGGGATATCAACTTCTTGTATCTCTATGTCATGTCTTTACCTTCTGCATTTTCTTCATTGTTACCAATTAACAGGGAGGGCACACAGGGAGTATGGCTACGCCAGGTAGGAGACCTGCGCAAACTTCCTGTGCTTACCGGGGGGCTAGAGAGACCGGGCAGGCACCGTGTTATGCTGTGGTGCGCACGGTGTCTCCAGTGCGGGTGCATAGCCCGGTGCGGTACATACCAGCTACTCGTATCGGCCGTGCTAGAGTGGGCATCGAGCCAGGTAAGGTTGGGCAGGCTCGGTGCTCAAGAGCTCCAGTGCGCCTGCACGGTCCGGTCTATCCAGTACCAACTCCACACATCAGCCCTCCGGTGGCAGCTCCCCGCACCAGGCTTCCTGTGCGTGTCCTCGGCCCAGTACCACCAGTGCCAGCACCACGCATCAGGCCTACAGCGCGCCTCGCCTGTTCAGCGCTGCCAGAGCCTTCCTCCTCTCCAGCGCTGCCGGAATCTCCCGCCTGTTTAGCGCTGCCAGAGCCTTCCTCCTCTCCAGCGCTGCCGGAGTCTCCTGCCTGTTTAACGCTGCCAGAGCCTTCCTCCTCTCCAGCGCTGCTGGAGTCTCCTGCCTGTTCAACGCAGCCAGAGCTGCCAGTCTGCATGGAGCAGCCAGAGCTGCCAGTCTGCATGGAGCAACCAGAGCTGCCAGTCTGCATGGAGCAGCCAGAGCCGCCAGTCTGCATGGAGCAGCCAGAGCCGCCAGTCTGCATGGAGCAGCCAGAGCCGCCAGTCTGCATGGAGCAGCCAGAGCCGCCAGTCTGCATGGAGCAGCCAGAGCCGCCAGTCTGCATGGAGCAGCCAGAGCCGCCAGTCAGCATGGAACCGCCAGTCAGCATGGAGCAGCCAGAGCCGCCAGTCAGCCTGGATTCGCCAGAGCCGCCAGTCAGCCAGGATCCGCCAGAGCCGCCAGTCAGCCAGGATCTTCCAGATCCGCCAGTCAGCCAGGATCCGCCAGTCAGCCAGTATCCGCCAGTCAGCCAGGATCCGCCATTCAGCCAGGATCCGCCAGTCAGCCAGGATCTTCCAGATCCGTCAGTCAGCCAGGATCCGCCAGTCAGCCAGGATCCGCCAGTCAGCCAGGATCTGCCGGAACCGCCAGTCAGACAGGATCTGCCAGAGCCAACTACCTGCCTGAGCTTCCCCTCAGTCCCGAGCTACCCCTCAGTCCCGAGCTACCTCAGTCCCGAGCTGCCCCTCAGTCCCGAGCTGCCCCTCAGTCCAGTTGGGTCCTTGGTGAGGGTTACTAGGCCAAGGTCGGCGGCGAGGGTCGCCAATCATAGGATGCTATGCAATGGGACTAAGACTTTGTTGGAGTGGGGTCCACGTCCCGCGCCGGAGCCGCCACCGTGGACAGACGCCCACCCGGACCCTCCCCTATGGGTTTAGGTGTGCGGCCGGGAGTCGGCACCTTGGGGGGGGGGGTTCTATCACGCCCTGGTCTTAGTATTTTGTGTTTTCTTTCTTATTTTGGTCAGGCCAGGGTGTGACATGGGTTTATTATGTGGTGTGTTTTGTCTTGGGGTTTTAGTAGGTATTGGGATTGTGGCTTAGTAGGGTTATCTAGTAAAGTCTATGGTTGCCTGAAGTGGTTCTCAATCAGAGGCAGGTGATTATCGTTGTCTCTGATTGGGAACCATATTTAGGCAGCCATATTCTTTGAGTGTTTCGTGGGTGATTGTTCCTGTCTCTGTGTTAGTTTGCACCAGCTAGGCTGTTAGGTTTTCTCGTTACGTTTATTGTTTTTGTATTGTTCGTTTTTTTCATCGTCATTAAACATGTATCAAGAATACCACGCTGCATTTTGGTCCACCACTCCTTCACCGCAAGAAAACCGTAACAAGAACCATATCAGGCCAAACACAGCAATCCCAAATCAATAGAAAAAAGAACATAGACAACCCACCCAACTCACGCCCTGACCATACTAAAACAAAGACATAATAAAATAACTAAGGTCAGAACGTGATACGCAGACTAAGGATATTTACCCCTACCTTTTCTCTTCAACAAGTGTATTAGTATAAAATAATATAATTAAAAAAAAATCTGGGAGCACAGTATATGAATTATTTAATTATTTTTGCTCATCTTTATCAAGGGCTTCAATAATGTCAGACCCCACTGTATATGAAGATAAAGGATCATGTGAAAAATGTTGCCTAATACCACAATTGTATGTGGTATTAATGTCATTTCTCAATTGTGCCAGGCAGGTCAACTCAGTAAAGTGCAGTGTAAGTTTTTGAAAGAAAATGTATACTATTTGAACCCAGGTCTGTTACTGAGAGAAGGCACAGTGAAAGAGAAGGCAGAGTGAAGGAGAAGGCAGAGTGAAGGAGAAGGCAGAGTGAAGGAGAAGGCAGAGTGAAGGAGAAGGCAGAGTGAAGGAGAAGGCAGAGTGAAGGAGAAGGCAGAGTGAAAGAGAAGGCAGAGTGAAGGAGAAGGCACAGAGATGAGTGGGCTGACTGTGACTCACACACTGCTGCCACTGACCCGTAGCGTTCCCTCTGATAAACTCACATTATGTCTGCAGAGCCCCAGCGGCTCAGTACCACGCCAGCATGTCAGCATGCCCAGTAGGAGACAATCCCAATGTGTAATGTGATGCTGTGTGACAACAGCACTGGGCCTTTTTTACAAAGGCCATGCACGTTGCAGCACTGCTCGCTGAACTACCGACAATTTTCCCCAGAGTTTGTGAAGCTCGTGTTCATGGTAAACGCTATGGATGTCAGCTCATGTGGAAATGAGCTTTCAATGTGAAACACTGTGCTCTTCATAGTTTAACACGGAAGTAAGGGTAGACTCTCATCCAATGTCCAACATGCCAGATACAAACACACAGTAACAAAGACATAAGTGTTTAAATCATCATCACCATCATCATCAAATATAACTATGCAAGTGTTTATTTCACATAGTAATAACATAATACATGTTATGCAATTGTATAAATTGTACAAAATAGTTTGGCAACATAATATCATCAGCATCAAAACATTGACTGGCATCTGCATTCAAACAAACATACATTTTATCTTGGTCCAGCATGTAGATCCTGAGCTAAACAGTCTCTTTCATGATGAGATCCATTCCTTTATATGGCGATGATTTCACCATCATAAGGCTTCCTGATTACAGGACTAGGCTGTCCCACCTAGAAAACAAAACAAACAGCTTTTTAAAAACCACAGTTAATAACACAGGTATAACGACAACACTTGTGTTATTGGGCCTTATAAATACATGAATAGCACATTATAGATGTAGTCACGGAACATTATCAAACCTTATAATAAAGCGATATGTCACAAGACATATGGAGACATACCTGTTCCCTCTGGTTGACTCGTTTGTAGATGAACTCTGCGTAGGGCTGTCTGGGGACAAAGCGGCCCTGTCCTGGCTGGGTCTTCAGCTGACCTCTCTCATAGACCACCTTCCCTCTGGAGATGGTCACCACGGGAACACCGTGGCATTCCATGCCCTCAAAGATGTTGTAATCCACAGCCTGGTGGTGCGTAGCTGCAGAGATCGTCCTACACACACACACAAACACGCAGATGCAAACCGACTTGGTCAGATACTGTGTTGAATGAGGACCAGTTAAAATATGTAGATACAGTTGAAGTCGTACGTTTACACACACCTTAGCCAAATACATTTAAACGCAGTTTTTCACAATTCCTGACATTTAATCCTAGTAATAATTCCCTGTTTTAGGTCAGTTAGGATCACCAGTTTATTTTAAGAATGTGAAATATCAGAATAATAGTAGAGAGAATGATTTATTTCAGCTTTGATTGCTTTCATCACATTCCCAGTGGGTCAGAAGTTACATACACTCAATTAGTATTTGGTAGCATTGCCTTTAAATTGTTTAACTTGGGTCAAACCATTTTCACAGTTGGGATGGTGTTCTTTGGCTTGCAAGCCTCCCCCTTCTTCCTTGCTGAGCAGCCTTTCAGGTTATGTCGATATAGGACTCGTTTTACTGTGGATATAGATACTTTTGTACCTGTTTCCTCCAGCATCTTCACAAGGTCCTTTGCTTTTGTTCTGGGATTTGATTTGCACTTTTCACACCAAAGTGCATTAATCTCTAGGAGACAGAACGCATCTCCTTACTGAGCGGTATGGCGGCTGCGGGGTCCCATGGTGTTTATACTTGCGTACTATTGTTTGTACAGATGAACATGGTACCTTCAGGCATTTGGAAATTGCACCCAAGGATGAACCGGACTTGTAGAGGTCTACCATTTGTTTTCTGAGGTCTTGGATGATTTCTTTAGATTTTCCCATGATGTCAATCAAAGAGTTACTGGGTTTGAAGGTAGGCCTTGAAATACATCCGCAGGTACACCTCCAATTGACTCAAATGATGTCAGAAGCTTCTAAAGCCATGACATAATTTTCTGGAATTTTCCAAGCTGTTTAAAGGCACAGTCAATTTAGTGTATGTAAACTTCTGACCCACTGGAATTGTGATACAGTGAGTTATAAGTGAAATAATCTGTCTGTAAACAATTGCTGGAAAAATTACTTGCACATAGTAGATGTCCTATCCGACTTGCCAAATCTATAGTTTGTTAACAAGAGATTTGTGGAGTGGTTGAAAAACGAGTTTTAATGACTCCAACCTAAGCGTATGTAAACTTCCGACTTAAATATGTATATATATAGGCCTTCCTATAGCTTTTGACTGACCCGGTGAAAGCTATGATCTGTTATTGATGTCACTTGTTAAATCCACTTCAATCAGTGTAGATGAAGGGGAGGAGACAGATTAAAGAAGGATTTTTGCTATTTGGGATACAGACCTACTGTATCTTCGTTGCATTCCATAACTGAGTCTTGCCTCCGGACTCTGGTGTTTTTAAGCCGTATTTAGGCCAAATAATTACGCAGTTTCACACATGAATTCATAGTTACAAAAATGTAACACGAAGAGCTACAAAGCCTCAATCCAACTATAGGACTAGAACACAGTGGTAGCACACATATTGTACAACAAACAATGCTACTATACTGTACAGCAATATGTAATTGTATACTATAGGATTACTATACAACCGCTAGTCTCTTATCACAGCCCTAACATTAAAATGTTAAAAGACATAATCCAGTAGTTGATTTTAGTTCTGGGTGCTGAGACTTGACAACCTCACAAGCCTGGGACACTAAAATTGATCTGAAATAGAATTGGACATGATATCGTCATCAAGGCTAAGAGGGGAGGTAGAGACTAGATATCTTCCTTATTCCAGAGCTGCATGCATTAGTAATATTCACAAGGTCTGTCTGAGCTGAGCTGAGCAACACTTACAAGAGCCTCATCTCACATTATCATGAAATGAATTTACAGGAAAATGGCACTGGGGTTCATCCCCCTTCCTATCCCTTCTTCAGCTCACATCAACACTTTGTGATTTGCCTTGAGGGACCTGGCCCAGATTCCATAGGAAAGAGAGCAGTCCTGTTACTGCTGGGTTATGTAAGCCTGTTATGACTGTTGCTAGCTCCTTGCCTTGCATGCACACATACGCTAGCCTAGTTTACTGCATAGTAGAGATATGTACTGTGTGTGTGTGTGTGTGTGTGTGTGTGTGTGCGTGTGTGTGTGTGTTTGGGGGGAGGGGGTAAACACGTGCACAACAGGGACATATTGTATCTCTATCTGTTGAGATTGGGGAGTGTAGTTCCACATCTGCGGCCTTATATAGATTACAAATGTTCGTTTTTTTCTTACTCTAGGAATGACACTTATGCAACCATTCCCTTTGGCCTAAACAACACCATATATTTGACTTAAAATAACTATTTAAATCTAAACATTCAGGTATTTTGTATTGTTTTGAAGACAATTAAAAAATGTGTCAATCTCAACATACAAAAATGACTACGTCCCATCCGGATATTACTATCAAACATCAGTGCTTACATAAGCATGTTGAATTGCTCACTGGGATTATTCATAACCCCACTATTTAATTTCCCAAAACATTAAACATATGCCCAAACGGATTCAGTGCAAAAAGAGACCAAATGGTGCAAATCTTCCTTTTTAAATGATCTTAATTTGAACGATGCAGATGACGCAGCAGTGATGTCACGCACGGCTGGTGAATTGTGGGCATGGTCTCAGGTGCTGTATGTTTGTAACGCTCGTTGAAATGGGTAGACCAAGGCGCAGCGTGATTTGGGTTCATCATATTTTATTTAAATGTGAACCAGCAACAAAACAATAAAGAGAAATAGGGAACCATACCAGGCCAACATAGAAATACAAAAACTAGAACACCCCCCAGTCACACCTTGACCTACTCCACCATAGAAAATAAAGGCTTTCTATGGTCAGGACGTAACAGTACCCCCCCCCCAAAGGGGGCCGCAAAACCTGAAACCAAAAGGGAGGGTTGGGCGAGGGGGGGGGGGTGTCTAGTGCGGTGGCGGCTCTGGTGCGGGACAAAAAATCCTCTCATCCCGCGGATCCTCCAGCATCGGAGGCGACTCAGGCTGGACACTGTGCCTGGACTGGGCACCAACGTAGAAGAATACTCTGACCTAGGAGCTGGACTGGATGCCATGCTTAGACTGGGAATCGGCGCAGGAGAAGGCTCTGGCCATGGAGCTGGAGGTTCCGGACTGTGGACCGTCTCAGGAGGTTCCGGACTGTGGACCGTCGTTGGAGGTTCCGGACTGTGGACCGTCTCAGGAGGTTCCGGACTGTGGACCGTCGTTGGAGGTTCCGGACTGTGGACCGTCGTTGGAGGTTCCGGACTGTGGACCGTCGTTGGAGGTTCCGGACTGTGGACCGTCGTTGGAGGTTCCGGACTGTGGACCGTCGTTGGAGGTTCCGGACTGTGGACCGTCGTTGGAGGTTCCGGACTGTGGACCGTCGTTGGAGGTTCCGGACTGTGGACCGTCTCAGGAGGTTCCGGACTGTGGACCGTCTCAGGAGGTTCCGGACTGTGGACCGTCTCAGGAGGTTCCGGACTGTGGACCGTCTCAGGAGGTTCCGGACTGTGGACCGTTGTTGGAGGTTTCGGACAGTGGACCGTCTCGGGAGGTTCTGGACTGTGGACTGTCGTTGGAGGTTCCGGAATGGGAACTGTCGCCAGAAGCTCTAGACTGGGAACAGTCGCCGGAAGCTCTGGACTGGGAACTGTCGCCGGAAGCTCTGGACGGGGAACTGTCGCCGGAAGCTCTGGACTGGGAACTGTCGCCGGAAGCTCTGGACTGGGAACTGTCGCCGGAAGCTCTGGACTGGGAACTGTCGCCGGAAGCTCTGGACTGGGAACTGTCGCCGGAAGCTCTGGACTGGGAACTGTCGCCGGAAGCTCTGGACTGTTGAGGCGCACTGGAGGCCTGATGCATGGGACTGGTACAGGTGGCACCGGGCTGATGACACACACCTCAGGGCGAATGCGGGTAGGAGGCACAGGACGCACTGGACTGTGGATGCGCACTGGAGTCCTGATGCGTGGGACCGGTACAGGTGGCACCGGGCTGATGACACGCACCTCAGGGCGAGTGTGGGGAGGAGGCGCAGGATGTACTGGACTGTGGAGGTGCACTGGAGGTCTAGAGCGTAGAGCTGGCACGACCCATCCTGGCTGGATGCTCACTTTAGCCCGGCAAGTGTGGGGCGCCGGCACAGGACGCACTGGGCTGTGAAGGCGCACTGGCGACACAGTGCGTATCACCGGATAACATGGTGCCTGAATGGTCAAATGCTCCTCAAAGCGAGTGCGGGGAATTGGCTCTGGTCTGGATCCTGGCTCCGCCAACCACCCCGTGTGCCACCCCAAAAAACATGTTTTGGGGCTGCCTCTCGTGCTTGCGTCGTGGTTGCGAACCCCAGAGTCGGCGTTGATGCTCCCTTGCTGCTTCCGTCTGCTCTCATGGAAGGCGATCCTTTCCGAACATGATTTCTTCCCACGTCCAGGATCCTTTACCGTCCAAAATATCCTCCCATGTACATGATGTCTGCTCCTCCTGGCCACGCTGCTTGGTCCGTTTGTGGTGGGATCTTCTGTAACGCTCGTTGAAATGGGTAGACCAAGGCGCAGCATGATTTAGGTTAATCATGTTTTATTTAAATGTGAACCAGCAAAAAAAAACAATAAAGAGAAACAAACAAACGAACGTACAGCCTTGTAGGGCTCAAAAGCAACAGTACAAAAACAAGATCCCACAAACAACAGGTGGGATAAGGCTACCTAAATATGATCCCCAATCAGAGACAACAATAGACAGCTGCCTCTGATTGGGAACCATACCAGACCGACACAGAAATAAAAAAACTAGACTACACATAAAAATAATAAACTAGAACACCCTCCAGTCACGCCCTGACCTACTCCACCATAGAAAATAAAGGACTTGAATATGTTGGACCTAACAATGAAAGAGCCACTTCCTTCACCTTCTATTGTGTCCAGGCTGTACCATAGTTATATCCAGGCTGTCCCATAGTTATATCCAGGCTGTCCCATAGTTATAATCAGGCTGTCCCATAGTTAGTTATATCCAGGCTGTCCCATAGTTATATACAGGCTGTACCATAGTTATATCCAGGCTGTCCCATAGTTATATCCAGGCTGTCCCATAGTTATATCCAGGCTGTCCCATAGTTATATCCAGGCTGTCACATAGTTGTATCCAGGCTGTCCCATAGTTGTATCCGGGCTGTACCATAGTTAGTTATATCCAGGCTGTCCTATAGCTAGTTATATCCAGGATGTACCATAGCTAGTTATGGCCAGGCTGACCCATTAGCTAGTTATGTCCAGGCTGACCCATTGGCTAGTTATGTCCAGGATGTACCATAGTTAGTTATATCCAGGCTGTCCTATAGCTAGTTATATCCAGGATGTACCATAGCTAGTTATGTCCAGGCTGACCCATTAGCTAGTTATGTCCAGGATGTACCATAGCTAGTTATATCCAGGATGTATCATAGCTAGTTATGTCCAGGCTGACCCATTAGCTAGTTATGTCCAGGCTGACCCATTGGCTAGTTATGTCCAGGATGTACCATAGCTAGTTATGTCCAGGCTGACCCATTAGCTAGTTATATCCAGGATGTATCATAGTTAGTTATGTCCAGGCTGACCCATTAGCTAGTTATATCCAGGCTGAACCATTAGCTAGTTATGTCCAGGCTGACCCATTGGCTAGTTATGTCCAGGCTGACCCATTGGCTAGTTATATCCAGGCTGACCCATTAGCTAGTTATGTCCAGGCTGACCCATTGGCTAGTTATGTCCAGGATGTATCATAGCTAGTTATATCCAGGATGTACCATAGCTAGTTATATCCAGGCTGACCCATTAGCTAGTTATGTCCAGGCTGACCCATTAGCTAGTTATATCCAGGATGTATCATAGCTAGTTATGTCCAGGCTGACCCATTAGCTAGTTATGTCCAGGCTGACCCATTGGCTAGTTATATCCAGGCTGACCCATTAGCTAGTTATGTCCAGGCTGACCCATTGGCTAGTTATGTCCAGGATGTATCATAGCTAGTTATATCCAGGATGTACCATAGCTAGTTATATCCAGGCTGACCCATTAGCTAGTTATGTCCAGGCTGACCCATTAGCTAGTTATATCCAGGATGTACCATAGCTAGTTATGTCCAGGCTGACCCATTAGCTAGTTATGTCCAGGATGTACCATAGCTAGTTATATCCAGGATGTATCATAGCTAGTTATGTCCAGGCTGACCCATTAGCTAGTTATGTCCAGGCTGACCCATTGGCTAGTTATGTCCAGGATGTACCATAGCTAGTTATGTCCAGGCTGACCCATTAGCTAGTTATATCCAGGATGTATCATAGCTAGTTATATCCAGGCTGACCCATTGGCTAGTTATATCCAGGCTGACCCATTAGCTAGTTATGTCCAGGCTGACCCATTGGCTAGTTATATCCAGGCTGACCCATTGGCTAGTTATATCCAGGCTGACCCATTGGCTAGTTATGTCCAGGATGTATCATAGCTAGTTATATCCAGGATGTATCATAGCTAGTTATATCCAGGCTGACCCATTAGCTAGTTATGTCCAGGCTGACCCATTGGCTAGTTATGTCCAGGGTGTACCATAGCTAGTTATATCCAGGATGTATTATAGCTAGTTATATCCAGGCTGACCCATTAGCTAGTTATGTCCAGGCTGACCCATTGGCTAGTTGTATCCGGGCTGTACCATAGTTAGTTATATCAAGGCTGTCCTATAGCTAGTTATGTCCAGGATGTACCATAGCTAGTTATGTCCAGGCTGACCCATTAGCTAGTTATGTCCAGGCTGACCCATTGGCTAGTTATATCCAGGCTGACCCATTAGCTAGTTATGTCCAGGCTGACCCATTGGCTAGTTATGTCCAGGCTGACCCATTGGCTAGTTATATCCAGGCTGACCCATTAGCTAGTTATGTCCAGGCTGACCCATTGGCTAGTTATGTCCAGGATGTACCATAGTTAGTTATATCCAGGATGTATCATAGCTAGTTATATCCAGGATGTACCATAGCTAGTTATGTCCAGGCTGACCCATTAGCTAGTTATGTCCAGGCTGACCCATTGGCTAGTTATATCCAGGATGTACCATAGCTAGTTATATCCAGGCTGACCCATTAGCTAGTTATGTCCAGGCTGACCCATTGGCTAGTTGTATCCGGGCTGTACCATAGTTAGTTATATCCAGGCTGTCCTATAGCTAGTTATGTCCAGGATGTACCATAGCTAGTTATGTCCAGGCTGACCCATTAGCTAGTTATATCCAGGCTGACCCATTGGCTAGTTATGTCCAGGCTGACCCATTGGCTAGTTATATCCAGGATGTACCATAGCTAGTTATATCCAGGCTGACCCATTAGCTAGTTATGTCCAGGCTGACCCATTGGCTAGTTATATCCAGAATGTACCATAGCTAGTTATGTCCAGGATGTACCATAGCTAGTTATGTCCAGGCTGACCCATTAGCTAGTTATATCCAGGCTGACCCATTAGCTAGTTATATCCAGGCTGACCCATTAGCTAGTTATGTCCAGGCTGACCCATTGGCTAGTTATGTCCAGGATGTACCATAGCTAGTTATGTCCAGGATGTACCATAGCTAGTTATGTCCAGGCTGACCCATTAGCTAGTTATATCCAGGCTGACCCATTAGCTAGTTATGTCCAGGCTGACCCATTGGCTAGTTATGTCCAGGATGTATCATAGCTAGTTATATCCAGGATGTAACATAGCTAGTTATATCCAGGATGTATCATAGCTAGTTATATCCAGGATGTATCATAGCTAGTTATATCCAGGCTGACCCATTAGCTAGTTATGTCCAGGCTGACCCATTGGCTAGTTGTATCCGGGCTGTACCATAGTTAGTTATATCCAGGCTGTCCTATAGCTAGTTATGTCCAGGATGTACCATAGCTAGTTATGTCCAGGCTGACCCATTAGCTAGTTATGTCCAGGCTGACCCATTGGCTAGTTATATCCAGGATGTACCATAGTTAGTTATATCCAGGATGTATCATAGCTAGTTATATCCAGGATGTATCATAGCTAGTTATTTCCAGAATGTATCATAGCTAGTTATATCCAGGCTGACCCATTAGCTAGTTATGTCCATGCTGACCCATTGGCTAGTTATGTCCAGGATGTAGCATAGCTAGTTATATCCAGGATGTATCATAGCTAGTTATATCCAGGCTGACCCATTAGCTAGTTATGTCCAGGATGTATCATAGCTAGTTATATCCAGGCTGACCCATTAGCTAGTTATGTCCAGGCTGACCCATTGGCTAGTTGTATCCGGGCTGTACCATAGTTAGTTATATCCAGGCTGTCCTATAGCTAGTTATGTCCAGGATGTACCATAGCTAGTTATGTCCAGGCTGACCCATTAGCTAGTTATGTCCAGGCTGACCCATTGGCTAGTTATATCCAGGATGTACCATAGTTAGTTATATCCAGGCTGTACCATACTTAGTTATATCGAGGCTGTACCATAGTTAGTTATATCCAGGCTGTACCATAGTTAGTTATATCCAGACTGTACCATAGTTAGTTATATCCAGGCTGTACCATACTTAGTTATATCCAAGCTTTACCATAGTTAGTTATATCCAGGCTGTAGTACTACCATAGGTAGTTATATCCAGGCTGTAGTACTACCATAGTTAGTTATATCCAGGCTGTAGTACTACCATAGTTAGTTATATCCAGGCTGTAGTACTACCATAGTTAGTTATATCCAGGCTGTAGTAATACCATAGTTAGTTATATCCAGGCTGTAGTAATACCATAGGTAGTTATATCCAGGCTGTACCATAGTTAGTTATATCCAGGCTGTAGTACTACCATAGCTAGTTGTATTCAGGCTGTAGTACTACCATAGCTAGATATATCCAGGCTGTAGTACTACCATAGTTAGTTATATCCAGGCTGTAGTACTACCATAGTTAGTTATATCCAGGCTGTAGTACTACCATAGTTAGTTATATCCAGGCTGTAGTACTACCATAGCTAGATATATCCAGGCTGTAGTACTACCATAGTTAGTTATATCCAGGCTGTAGTACTACCATAGTTAGTTATATCCAGGCTGTAGTACTACCATAGTTAGTTATATCCAGGCTGTAGTACCACCATAGTTAGTTATATCCAGGCTGTAGTACTACCATAGTTAGTTATATCCAGGCTGTAGTACTACCATAGTTAGTTATATCCAGGCTGTAGTACTACCATAGTTAGTTATATCCAGGCTGTAGTACTACCATAGTTAGTTATATCCAGGCTGTAGTACTACCATAGTTATTTATATCCAGGCTGTAGTACTACCATAGTTAGTTATATCCAGGCTGTAGTACTACCATAGTTAGTTATATCCAGGCTGTAGTACTACCATAGTTAGTTATATCCAGGCTGTAGTACTACCATAGTTAGTTATATCCAGGCTGTACCATAGTTAGTTATATCCAGGCTGTAGTACTACCATAGTTAGTTATATCCAGGCTGTAGTACTACCATAGTTAGTTATATCCAGGCTGTAGTACTACCATAGTTAGTTATATCCAGGCTGTACCATACTTAGTTATATCGAGGCTGTACCATAGTTAGTTATATCCAGGCTGTACCATAGTTAGTTATATCCAGACTGTACCATAGTTAGTTATATCCAGGCTGTACCATACTTAGTTATATCCAAGCTTTACCATAGTTAGTTATATCCAGGCTGTAGTACTACCATAGGTAGTTATATCCAGGCTGTAGTACTACCATAGTTAGTTATATCCAGGCTGTAGTACTACCATAGTTAGTTATATCCAGGCTGTATTACTACCATAGCTAGTTGTATTCAGGCTGTAGTACTACCATAGCTAGTTGTATTCAGGCTGTAGTACTACCATAGCTAGTTGTATTCAGGCTGTAGTACTACCATAGTTAGTTATATCCAGGCTGTAGTACTACCATAGTTAGTTATATCCAGGCTGTAGTACTACCATAGTTAGTTATATCCAGGCTGTAGTACTACCATAGTTAGTTATATCAGGCTGTAGTACTACCATAGCTAGTTATATCAGGCTGTAGTACTACCATAGTTAGTTAGTTATATCAGGCTGTAGTACTACCATAGTTAGTTATATCCAGGCTGTAGTACTACCATAGTTAGTTATATCCAGGCTGTAGTACTACCATAGTTATTTATATCCAGGCTGTAGTACTACCATAGTTAGTTATATCCAGGCTGTAGTACTACCATAGTTAGTTATATCCAGGCTGTAGTACTACCATAGTTAGTTATATCCAGGCTGTAGTACTACCATAGTTAGTTATATCCAGGCTGTAGTACTACCATAGTTAGTTATATCCAGGCTGTAGTACTACCATAGTTAGTTATATCCAGGCTGTAGTACTACCATAGTTAGTTATATCCAGGCTTAGTACTACCATAGTTAGTTATATCCAGGCTGTAGTACTACCATAGTTAGTTATATCCAGGCTGTAGTACTACCATAGTTAGTTATATCCAGGCTACCATAGTTAGTTATATCAGGCTGTACCATAGTTATATAGGCTGTACCATAGTTAGTTATATCCAGGCTGTACCATAGTTAGTTATATCCAGACTGTACCATAGTTAGTTATATCCAGGCTGTACCATAGTTAGTTATATCCAGCTTTACCATAGTTAGTTATATCCAGGCTGTAGTACTACCATAGTTAGTTATATCCAGGCTGTAGTACTACCATAGTTAGTTATATCCAGGCTGTAGTACTACCATAGTTAGTTATATCCAGGCTGTATTACTACCATAGCTAGTTGTATTCAGGCTGTAGTACTACCATAGCTAGTTGTATTCAGGCTGTAGTACTACCATAGTTAGTTGTATTCAGGCTGTAGTACTACCATAGTTAGTTATATCAGGCTGTAGTACTACCATAGTTAGTTATATCCAGGCTGTAGTACTACCATAGTTAGTTATATCCAGGCTGTATTACTACCATAGCTAGTTGTATTCAGGCTGTAGTACTACCATAGTTAGTTGTATTCAGGCTGTAGTACTACCATAGTTAGTTGTATTCAGGCTGTAGTACTACCATAGTTAGTTATATCCAGGCTGTAGTACTACCATAGTTAGTTATATCCAGGCTGTAGTACTACCATAGTTAGTTATATCCAGGCTGTAGTACTACCATAGTTAGTTATATCCAGGCTGTAGTACTACCATAGTTAGTTATATCCAGGCTAGTACTACCATAGTTACTACCATAGTTAGTTAGTTATATCAGGCTGTAGTACTACCATAGTTAGTTATATCAGGCTGTAGTACTACCATAGTTAGTTATATCCAGGCTGTAGTACTACCATAGTTAGTTATATCCAGGCTGTAGTACTACCATAGTTAGTTATATCCAGGCTGGTACTACCATAGTTAGTTATATGCATAGTTAGTTATACCATAGTTAGTTATATCCAGGCTGTAGTACTACCATAGTTAGTTATATCCAGTTAGTTAGTTATCCAGGCTGTAGTACTACCATAGTTAGTTATATCAGGCTGTAGTACTACCATAGTTAGTTATATCCAGGCTGTAGTACTACCATAGTTAGTTATATCCAGGCTGTAGTACTACCATAGTTAGTTATATCCAGGCTGTAGTACTACCATAGTTAGTTATATCAGGCTGTAGTACTACCATAGCTAGTTATATTCAGGCTGTAGTACTACCATAGTTAGTTATATCCAGGCTGTAGTACTACCATAGTTAGTTATATCCAGGCTGTAGTACTACCATAGTTAGTTATACCAGGCTGTAGTACTACCATAGTTAGTTATATCCAGGCTGTAGTACTACCATAGTTAGTTATATCCAGGCTGTAGTACTACCATAGTTAGTTATATCAGGCTGTAGTACTACCATAGTTAGTTATTATATCCATAGTTAGTTATAGGCTGTAGTACTACCATAGTTAGTTATATCCAGGCTGTAGTACTACCATAGTTAGTTATATCCAGGCTGTAGTACTACCATAGTTAGTTATATCCAGGCTGTAGTACTACCATAGTTAGTTATATCCAGGCTGTAGTACTACCATAGTTAGTTATATCAGGCTGTAGTACTACCATAGTTAGTTATATCCAGGCTGTAGTACTACCATAGTTAGTTATATCCAGGCTGTAGTACTACCATAGTTAGTTATATCCAGGCTGTAGTACTACCATAGTTAGTTATAGGCCAGGCTGTAGTACTACCATAGTTAGTTATATCCAGGCTGTAGTACTACCATAGTTAGTTATATCCAGGCTGTAGTACTACCATAGTTAGTTATATCCAGGCTGTAGTACTACCATAGTTAGTTATATCAGGCTGTAGTACTACCATAGTTAGTTATATCCAGGCTGTAGTACTACCATAGCTAGTTGTATTCAGGCTGTAGTACTACCATAGCTAGTCAGGCTGTAGTACTACCATAGTTAGTTATATCCAGGCTGTAGTACTACCATAGTTAGTTATATCCAGGCTGTAGTACTACCATAGTTAGTTATATCCAGGCTGTAGTACTACCAGTACTACCATAGTTAGTTATATCCAGGCTGTAGTACTACCATAGTTAGTTATATCCAGGCTGTAGTACTACCATAGTTAGTTATATCCAGGCTGTAGTACTACCATAGTTAGTTATATCCAGGCTGTAGTACTACCATAGTTAGTTATATCCAGGCTGTAGTACTACCATAGTTAGTTATATCAGGCTGTAGTACTACCATAGTTAGTTATATTCAGGCTGTAGTACTACCATAGTTAGTTATATCAGGCTGTAGTACTACCATAGTTAGTTATATCCAGGCAGTACTACCATAGTTAGTTATATCAGGCTGTAGTACTACCATCCAGTTATACTTATATCAGGCTGTAGTACTACCATAGTTAGTTACCATAGTTAGTTATATCCAGGCTGTAGTACTACCATAGTTAGTTATATCCAGGCTGTAGTACTACCATAGTTAGTTATATCCAGGCTGTAGTACTACCATAGTTAGTTATATCCAGGCTGTAGTACTACCATAGTTAGTTATATCCAGGCTGTAGTACTACCATAGTTAGTTATATCCAGGCTGTAGTACTACCATAGTTAGTTAGTACTTAGTTATATCCAGGCTGTAGTACTACCATAGTTAGTTATATCCAGGCTGTAGTACTACCATAGTTAGTTATATCCAGGCTGTAGTACTACCATAGTTAGTTATATCCGGGCTGGTAGTTAGTTATATCCAGGCTGTAGTACTACCATAGTTAGTTATATCCAGGCTGTAGTACTACCATAGTTAGTTATATCCAGGCTGTAGTACTACCATAGTTAGTTATATCCAGGCTGTAGTACTACCATAGTTAGTTATATCCAGGCTGTAGTACTACCATAGTTAGTTATAGTTAGTTAGTTATCCAGGCTGTAGTACTACCATAGTTAGTTATATCAGGCTGTAGTACTACCATAGTTAGTTATATCCAGGCTGTAGTACTACCATAGCTAGTTATATTCAGGCTGTAGTACTACCATAGCTAGTTGTATTCAGGCTGTAGTACTACCATAGCTAGTTATATTCAGGCTGTAGTACTACCATAGTTAGTTATATCCAGGCTGTAGTACTACCATAGTTAGTTATATCAGGCTGTAGTACTACCATAGTTAGTTATATCCAGGCTGTAGTACTACCATAGTTAGTTATATCCAGGCTGTAGTACTACCATGTACTACCATAGCTAGTTATATCAGGCTGTAGTACTACCATAGTTAGTTATATCCAGGCTAGTACTACCATAGCTAGTTAGTTATATCCAGGCTGTAGTACTACCATAGTTAGTTATATCAGGCTGTAGTACTACCATAGTTAGTTATATCCAGGCTGTAGTACTACCATAGTTAGTTATATCAGGCTGTAGTACTACCATAGTTAGTTATATCCAGGCTGTAGTACTACCATAGTTAGTTATATCCAGGCTGTAGTACTACCATAGTTAGTTATATCCAGGCTGTAGTACTACCATAGTTAGTTATATCCAGGCTGTAGTACTACCAGGCTAGTTAGTTATATCCAGGCTGTAGTACTACCATAGTTAGTTATATCCAGGCTGTAGTACTACCAGTTAGTTATATCCAGGCTGTAGTACTACCATAGTTAGTTATATCCAGGCTGTAGTACTACCATAGTTAGTTATATCCAGGCTGTAGTACATAGTTAGTTATACCATAGTTAGTTATATCCAGGCTGTAGTACTACCATAGTTAGTTATATCCAGGCTGTAGTACTACCATAGTTAGTTATAGTTAGTTATATCAGGCTGTAGTACTACCATAGTTAGTTATATCCAGGCTGTAGTACTACCATAGCTAGTTATATTCAGGCTGTAGTACTACCATAGTTAGTTATATTCAGGCTGTAGTACTACCATAGTTAGTTATATCCAGGCTGTAGTACTACCATAGTTAGTTATTAGTTATATCCAGGCTGTAGTACTACCATAGTTAGTTATATCCAGGCTGTAGTACTACCATAGTTAGTTATATCCAGGCTGTAGTACTACCATAGTTAGTTATATCCAGGCTGTAGTACTACCATAGTTAGTTATATCCAGGCTGTAGTACTACCATAGTTAGTTATATCCAGGCTGTAGTACTACCATAGTTAGTTATATCCAGGCTGTAGTACTACCATAGTTAGTTATATTCAGGCTGTAGTACTACCATAGTTAGTTATATTCAGGCTGTAGTACTACCATAGTTAGTTATATCCAGGCTGTAGTACTACCATAGTTAGTTATATCCAGGCTGTAGTACTACCATAGTTAGTTATATCAGGCTGGCTGTTAGTAGGCTACCATAGTTAGTTATATCCAGGCTGTAGTACTACCATAGTTAGTTATATCCAGGCTGTAGTACTACCACCATAGTTAGTTATATCCAGGCTGTGTACTACCATAGTTAGTTATATCCAGGCTGTAGTACTACCATAGTTAGTTATATCCAGGCTGTAGTACTACCATAGTTAGTTATATCCAGGCTGTAGTACTACCATAGTTAGTTATATCCAGGCTGTAGTACTACCATAGTTAGTTATATCCAGGCTGTAGTACTACCATAGTTAGTTATATCCAGGCTGTAGTACTACCATAGTTAGTTATATCAGGCTGTAGTACTACCATAGTTAGTTATATCAGGCTACTACCATAGTTAGTTATATCAGGCTGTAGTACTACCATAGTTAGTTATATCCAGGCTGTAGTACTACCATAGTTAGTTATATCCAGGCTGTAGTACTACCATAGTTAGTTATATCCAGGCTGTAGTACTACCATAGTTAGTTATATCCAGGCTGTAGTACTACCATAGTTAGTTATATCCAGGCTGTAGTACTACCATAGTTAGTTATATCCAGGCTGTAGTACTACCATAGTTAGTTATATCCAGGCTGTAGTACTACCATAGTTAGTTATATCCAGGCTGTAGTACTACCATAGTTAGTTATATCAGGCTGTAGTACTACCATAGTTAGTTATATCCAGGCTGTAGTACTACCATAGTTAGTTATATTCAGGCTGTAGTACTACCATAGTTAGTTATATCAGGCTGTAGTACTACCATAGTTAGTTATATCCAGGCTGTAGTACTACCATAGTTAGTTATATCCAGGCTGTAGTACTACCATAGTTAGTTATATCCAGGCTGTAGTACTACCATAGTTAGTTATATCCAGGCTGTAGTACTACCATAGTTAGTTATATCCAGGCTGTAGTACTACATAGTTAGTTATATCCAGGCTGTAGTATAGTTAGTTATATCCAGGCTGTAGTACTACCATAGTTAGTTATATCCAGGCTGTAGTACTACCATAGTTAGTTATATCCAGGCTGTAGTACTACCATAGTTAGTTATATCCAGGCTGTAGTACTACCATAGTTAGTTATATCCAGGCTGTAGTACTACCATAGTTAGTTATATCCAGGCTGTAGTACTACCATAGTTAGTTATATCCAGGCTGTAGTACTACCATAGTTAGTTATATCCATAGTTAGTTAGGCTGTAGTACTACCATAGTTAGTTATATCCAGGCATAGTTAGTTATATCCAGGCTACTACCATAGTTAGTTATATCAGGCTGTAGTACTACCATAGTTAGTTGTATTCAGGCTGTAGTACATAGTTAGTTATACCATAGCTAGTTAGTTATTCAGGCTGTAGTACTACCATAGTTAGTTATATCCAGGCTGTAGTACTACCATAGTTAGTTATATCCAGGCTGTAGTACTACCATAGTTAGTTATATCCAGGCTGTAGTACTACCATAGTTAGTTATATCCAGGCTGTAGTACTACCATAGTTAGTTATATCCAGGCTGTAGTACTACCATAGTTAGTTATATCCAGGCTGTAGTACTACCATAGTTAGTTATATCCAGGCTGTAGTACTACCATAGTTATTTATATCCAGGCTGTAGTACTACCATAGTTAGTTATATCCAGGCTGTAGTACTACCATAGTTAGTTATATCCAGGCTGTAGTACTACCATAGTTAGTTATATCCAGGCTGTAGTACTACCATAGTTAGTTATATCCAGGCTGTAGTACTACCATAGTTAGTTATATCCAGGCTGTAGTACTACCATAGTTAGTTATAGTTAGTTATATCCAGGCTGTAGTACTACCATAGTTAGTTATATCCAGGCTGTAGTACTACCATAGTTAGTTATATCCAGGCTGTAGTACTACCATAGTTAGTTATATCCAGGCTGTAGTACTACCATAGTTAGTTATATCCAGGCTGTAGTACTACCATAGTTAGTTATATCCAGGCTGTAGTACTACCATAGTTAGTTATATCCAGGCTGTATTACTACCATAGCTAGTTGTATTCAGGCTGTAGTACTACCTAGTTAGTTATATCCAGGCTACCATAGTTAGTTATATCCAGGCTGTAGTACTACCATAGTTAGTTATATCTGTAGTACTACCAGGCTGTAGTACTACCATAGTTAGTTATATCCAGGCTGTAGTACTACCATAGTTAGTTATATCCAGGCTGTAGTACTACCATAGTTAGTTATATCCAGGTTACTACCATCTAGTTATATCCAGGCTGTAGTACTACCATAGTTAGTTATATCCAGGCTGTAGTACTACCATAGTTAGTTATATCCAGGCTGTAGTACTACCATAGTTAGTTATATCCAGGCTGTAGTACTACCATAGTTAGTTATATCCAGGCTGTAGTACTACCATAGTTAGTTATATCCAGGCTGTAGTACTACCATAGTTAGTTATATCCAGGCTGTAGTACTACCATAGTTAGTTATATCCAGGCTGTAGTACTACCATAGTTAGTTATATCCAGGCTGTAGTACTACCATAGTTAGTTATATCCAGGCTGTAGTACTACCATAGTTAGTTATATCCAGGCTGTAGTACTACCATAGTTAGTTATATCCAGGCTGTAGTACTACCATAGTTAGTTATATCCAGGCTGTAGTACTACCATAGTTAGTTATATCCAGGCTGTAGTACTACCAGGCTGTAGTACTACCATAGTTAGTTATATCCAGGCTGTAGTACTACCATAGTTAGTTATATCCAGGCTGTAGTACTACCATAGTTAGTTATATCCAGGCTGTAGTACTACCATAGTTAGTTATATCCAGGCTGTAGTACTACCATAGTTAGTTATATCCAGGCTGTAGTACTACCATAGTTAGTTATATCCAGGCTGTAGTACTACCATAGTTAGTTATATCCAGGCTGTAGTATACCATAGTTAGTTATATCCAGGCTGTAGTACTACCATAGCTAGTTGTATTCAGGCTGTACCATAGTTAGATATACCATAGTTAGTTATATCCAGGCTGTAGTACTACCATAGTTAGTTATATCAGGCTGTACCATAGTTAGTTATATCCTGTAGTACTACCATAGTTAGTTATATCCAGGCTGTAGTACTACCATAGTTAGTTATATCCAGGCTGTAGTACTACCATAGTTAGTTATATCCAGGCTGTAGTACTACCATAGCTAGTTGTATTCCAGGCTGTAGTACTACCATAGCTAGTTATATCCAGGCTGTAGTACTACCATAGCTAGTTATATCCAGGCTGTAGTACTACCATAGTTAGTTATATCCAGGCTGTAGTACTACCATAGTTAGTTATATCCAGGCTGTAGTACTACCATAGTTAGTTATATCCAGGCTGTAGTACTACCATAGTTAGTTATATCCAGGCTGTAGTACTACCATAGTTAGTTATATCCAGGCTGTAGTACTACCATAGTTAGTTATATCCAGGCTGTAGTACTACCATAGTTAGTTATATCCAGGCTGTAGTACTACCATAGGTAGTTATATCCAGGCTGTAGTACTACCATAGTTAGTTATATCCAGGCTGTAGTACTACCATAGTTAGTTATATCCAGGCTGTAGTACTACCATAGTTAGTTATATCCAGGCTGTAGTACTACCATAGTTAGTTATATCCAGGCTGTAGTACTACCAGTTAGTTATATCCAGGCTTATATCCAGGCTGTAGTACTACCATAGTTAGTTATATCCAGGCTGTAGTACTACCATAGTTAGTTATATCCAGGCTGTAGTACTACCATAGTTAGTTATATCCAGGCTGTAGTACTACCATAGTTAGTTATATCCAGGCTGTAGTACTACCATAGTTAGTTATATCCAGGCTGTAGTACTACCATAGTTAGTTATATCCAGGCTGTAGTACTACCATAGTTATTTATATCCAGGCTGTAGTACTACCATAGTTAGTTATATCCAGGCTGTAGTACTACCATAGTTAGTTATATCCAGGCTGTAGTACTACCATAGTTAGTTATATCCAGGCTGTAGTACTACCATAGTTAGTTATATCCAGGCTGTATTACTACCATAGCTAGTTGTATTCAGGCTGTAGTACTACCATAGCTAGTTGTATTCAGGCTGTAGTACTACCATAGCTAGTTGTATTCAGGCTGTAGTACTACCATAGTTAGTTATATCCAGGCTGTAGTACTACCATAGGTAGTTATATCCAGGCTGTAGTACTACCATAGTTAGTTATATCCAGGCTGTAGTACTACCATAGTTAGTTATATCCAGGCTGTAGTACTACCATAGTTAGTTATATCCAGGCTGTAGTACTACCATAGTTAGTTATATCCAGGCTGTAGTACTACCATAGTTAGTTATATCCAGGCTGTAGTACTACCATAGTTAGTTATATCCAGGCTGTAGTACTACCATAGTTAGTTATATCCAGGCTGTAGTACTACCATAGTTAGTTATATCCAGGCTGTAGTACTACCATAGTTAGTTATATCCAGGCTGTAGTACTACCATAGTTAGTTATATCCAGGCTGTAGTACTACCATAGTTATTTATATCCAGGCTGTAGTACTACCATAGTTAGTTATATCCAGGCTGTAGTACTACCATAGTTAGTTATATCCAGGCTGTAGTACTACCATAGTTAGTTATATCCAGGCTGTAGTACTACCATAGTTAGTTATATCCAGGCTGTACCATAGTTAGTTATATCCAGGCTGTAGTACTACCATAGTTAGTTATATCCAGGCTGTAGTACTACCATAGTTAGTTATATCCAGGCTGTAGTACTACCATAGTTAGTTATATCCAGGCTGTAGTACTACCATAGTTAGTTATATCCAGGCTGTATTACTACCATAGCTAGTTGTATTCAGGCTGTAGTACTACCATAGCTAGTTGTATTCAGGCTGTAGTACTACCATAGTTAGTTATATCCAGGCTGTAGTACTACCATAGTTAGTTATATCCAGGCTGTAGTACTACCATAGTTAGTTATATCCAGGCTGTAGTACTACCATAGTTAGTTATATCCAGGCTGTAGTACTACCATAGTTAGTTATATCCAGGCTGTAGTATTACCATAGGTAGTTATATCCAGGCTGTAGTACTACCATAGGTAGTTATATCCAGGCTGTAGTACTACCATAGTTAGTTATATCCAGGCTGTAGTACTACCATAGTTAGTTATATCCAGGCTGTAGTACTACCATAGTTATTTATATCCAGGCTGTAGTACTACCATAGTTAGTTATATCCTGGCTGTAGTACTACCATAGGTAGTTATATCCAGGCTGTAGTACTACCATAGTTAGTTATATCCAGGCTGTAGTACTACCATAGTTAGTTATATCCAGGCTGTACCATAGCTAGTTATATCCAGGCTGTAGTACTACCATAGTTAGTTATATCCAGGCTGTAGTACTACCATAGTTAGTTATATCCAGGCTGTAGTACTACCATAGGTAGTTATATCCAGGCTGTAGTACTACCATAGCTAGATATATCCAGGCTGTAGTACTACCATAGTTAGTTATATCCAGGCTGTAGTACTACCATAGGTAGTTATATCCAGGCTGTAGTACTACCATAGCTAGATATATCCAGGCTGTAGTACTACCATAGTTAGATATATCCAGGCTGTAGTAATACCATAGTTAGTTATATCCAGGCTGTAGTACTACCATAGCTAGTTGTATTCAGGCTGTACCATAGCTAGATATATCCAGGCTGTAGTACTACCATAGTTAGATATATCCAGGCTGTAGTAATACCATAGTTAGTTATATCCAGGCTGTAGTACTACCATAGCTAGTTGTATTCAGGCTGTACCATAGCTAGATATATCCAGGCTGTAGTAATACCATAGTTAGATATATCCAGGCTGTAGTACTACCATAGCTAGTTGTATTCAGGCTGTACCATAGTTAGATATATCCAGGCTGTAGTACTACCATAGTTAGATATATCCAGGCTGTAGTAATACCATAGCTAGATATATCCAGGCTGTAGTACTACCATAGTTAGATATATCCAGGCTGTAGTACTACCATAGCTAGTTGTATTCAGGCTGTACCATAGCTAGATATATCCAGGCTGTAGTACTACCATAGCTAGATATATCCAGGCTGTAGTACTACCATAGCTAGATATATCCAGGCTGTAGTACTACCATAGCTAGATATATCCAGGCTGTAGTACTACCATAGCTAGATATATCCAGGCTGTAGTACTACCATAGCTAGATATATCCAGGCTGTAGTACTACCATAGCTAGTTGTATTCAGGCTGTACCATAGCTAGATATATCCAGGCTGTAGTACTACCATAGCTAGATATATCCAGGCTGTAGTACTACCATAGTTAGTTGTATCCAGGCTGTAGTACTACCATAGTTAGTTATATCCAGGCTGTAGTACTACCATAGCTAGTTATATCCAGGCTGTAGTACTACCATAGCTAGTTGTATTCAGGCTGTAGTACTACCATAGCTAGATATATCCAGGCTGTAGTACTACCATAGCTAGTTGTATTCAGGCTGTAGTACTACCATAGTTAGTTATATCCAGGCTGTAGTACTACCATAGCTAGATATATCCAGGCTGTAGTACTACCATAGCTAGTTGTATTCAGGCTGTAGTACTACCATAGTTAGTTATATCCAGGCTGTAGTACTACCATAGCTAGATATATCCAGGCTGTACCATAGCTACTTAACATGAACCTATTTTCATATTTAGCCAAATGTTTTTCACCCTGAAAACAGGCTTTGTGGGAAGCTCGATTTGTCTGCACAATCTGCAGTGTACGACATCGTTAATAGTAGTGATGGAATGCTACTAGTTGGATAATATGCATACACAAAGATTTCAAATGTAGCATCATCGAAACAATTCATTATTTAGCTAAACATCAGTATTTCACTATGTGTTTAACGAGAAACGCCTTGGACGGTCTTTATCCTTGTCTCACCTGGTTGCTTTAGGGTCCCATATGACCACATCAGCATCACATCCCTTAGCGATCTTTCCCTTCTGGGGGTAGAAGTTGAAGATTTTTGCTGCATTGCTGCTGGTGACAGCTACGAATCGATTCTCGTCCATTTTCCCGCTATGCTGCGGAAAGTAATTGCACAAAATACTGAGTTTCAATATTCTGGATATGAATGACAAATTCCATATTTACTGGCATAATTAACTTGACCAAAGGTCAATGCTTAACGGTGCAGTAAGCGATTCAAAGTTTCACTCCAAATATCAAAACGTGTCATTTTTTGCCAGCGTTTTACAATGTTAATTTTTGCAATGGCCTCCGGGTCAACTGATCCTGAGAGAAGGGCAGAAAGAAGTAAGGGAGGAAGAAAGAAATGGAAAGAGAAGGACAGAAAGAAAACTAGCCTGCTGCTACATCCACTATGACAGTTTGGATTGATTCTGACTGATAAAAACTTCCTTGATGCACATAATAAATAGCATAATATAAATGGTTATCTTCTCGTTTCACAGCAGAAATGTCACTTGTCACCTTTTAAGTCCTACTATAGAACTTAATCAACCGTCTAAAAATAGTACCACTCATTTTTGTAGGACCTGTATCCTTGTCCTGGACAACAACAAAAACATCCCTTTGAGTGGAGAATCTCCATGAGTAAGCTTTTTGGTGTAGGGCTATAGGCTTAATCTGTCCGGGAAACTGGCCTATGGTGTGTATAATAAAGAATGATGTGATATGAAGAATGAGAGGCCTAACTGACAACGCCCTTCTCCCAAATGACAGACATCCTGTCCTCCACTCCGTTGACTCCATTGGGGATCTTTGTAAAGTCGTCTTTGCCCAGGGCTTTCTGACACACAGAGAATGTGCAGTTGTCTGTCCCAGTCACGCTGAGGTCATCACTGGAAGAAGGAAACAGAAGCATCTACATCACTAAACGGTAAGGCAGCCATCTTTACTGCCTGTCATTCATTCTATTGCACCGACAATATACAGTTCCACTTCACTTTCCTTTCTTTTTCAAAGATTCCACTGTGTTTTCCACTGTTGTTCACCTTCCCAGTTCCTGTGTTCCTGGCTGGTTGGTAACACTGTGTTACATACACTCCAATTGTACATATATTATGTGATATATGTTATAAACAGTCATGACTGTTGGGATCATATGCTGATAGCACTAGTCATGACTGCTTATAACATCTGTTATGTCATTGTTATGACAGTGTTATGGAGCACTTATGTGACAGAGGGTGCATGGAAGGTGTAACCTAATATGATTTACTCAGGGAAAAGGGCAGAAGAGGGACAGTGAGAGCAGGTTGATATTGTTTAAGGCTCCACATACTTTGCCAGTAGGTCCATAAGGTATCCCGGGGTGCTGGGGTCGGGCCTCAGAGGTGGGCCCATGACGAACTTGGCAGCGTGGGCCCAGTCTTTGTGCCAGCAGTGGGTGCCATCTGTACCCAGTCCTGCTGCTATGGGCTCTCCAAACACCACACGGCCTGTTGTGGCAAAAACATCCCAAAAACATGCACACAGAACACCATCCATGTCATGTTGAGCCTCTCTCTCACTCTCTCTGTCTCTGTCTGTCTCTCTCTCTCATTCTCTCTCACTCTCTCTGTCTCTGTCATTCTTTCCCACCTACAGTTCCTCCCAGCAGGCATTGTCAGGCCCCCCTCACCATTTCTGCGTGCGTTGGACACCACCTTAGCGGCAGACTTGCTCATGACGTGGACAACATAGAGCGGGCAGTTGACAGCGTGGGCGATAGTGATGGCTCTCTGGGTGGCTTCAGCCTCCACCTCCTCAGGACGACACAACTCATGACCCTCCGGACCTGTGATGCCCAGGGACAGCATCTTCTTAGCCCCCTGCCAAGTGAGAGAAGGTCAGTTTAAAAAATGCCCCCTAAATGGCAGATAAAATAAAAACTGCCTGTGTGACTCAGATAAACTTTTGTTACAAAAGGTTATACAAGCATGAGCAGATTAGCATATAATATTACACCATGACGCAAACAGGTTTTCCTCAGCTAGTGTTGAGGGAGGAAGCTGACATGTTACATGCTTTTTGCAAACAGACAATGGTTTTATTACGAATACTACTCTATGGAAGTTTAGTTGCTAATCGTTTACATCAAAGTTATCTGTAAACTCACTCTAAACATGCTCACAATAAATGTATCTCCTGAATATTTTGTCACCACAAACAGACTACAGATTGGTCATCTGCTGCCCTCTAGTGGTTATTCTGCAGACCTCACCTTGGAAAAGAAAGTTAACAATCCAGAGCTGGAACATTTCAACCTGAATCAAACCGAACTAGGTGTTGATCCTTGGACTTTTTGTGTAACTGATATTGTATTGAGTGAACACTGCTTTGAGTATAATTTCAGGTTAACACCGACCCACCTGTTCAGCTAAAACAGAGGACAGTTACTGTAATGAACCTTGCCCCTTCAGACATTGACAAGGAACAAACAAAATAAGAGTTAAGTAATAAGTCAAATAGTTTCCCCCTTAGTTAATCATTTATTGTGCTCTTTGCTTCCACATTGCAGCAACATAAAAACATTCTCAGCAACATAACTTCATTTTCAAATGCGCGAAAGAATGAATGCCATAGAGGGGTAAAATGATCAATTATAAAATGATCAGCAATGAAAGCTATGAACTGTAATTCCAGTATCATGAGATTGCAAAACATGACACTGCAAAACAAGTTTGGTTTGGTTTCCCGTACCTCATATGGAGGAATGAAATGAGCTACTGTTCATGTGCCTTTATGTAGGCTATGACACGTAAATGGTACTCTTATACTCATATATGAATGACATGACCAAATGACCGCCGATGATAAGGGTATGTTGGCCGTGTTCTAGGAAGCACCTTGATGACACACATGATAAGGTACATGAGATGAATGGAGGGAACGAGATAGATAAAGATGAAGAAGACTGTGTGTCTGTTTGCTGTGGGTTTCGTAATACCAGCATGTATAGTAATAACATGTGTGATATGTTACTGTCAGACATTATGTGATTTGACATCCCATAGTTATGTTGGTGCTGCAATAGAATCAATGTGTGGGCACCTTATTTACCAACATGGGCAAAGAATCTCAAAGACTCAAAGACACAACTAGATATCAATAGTGATCCACATCTGTGAAGATTTGAAAACAATGTTAACTAGTTCAAGCACATACTGTGTGCTGCATAGATAGATGAACATATAGGTACTCTACTAATCTCAGAGGAAACATTTCTTACCAGTACCTTAGCCCACATTAGGTATTTCACACACTCATGGGACAAAGTATTTTATAACCAACGGTCAAATCTTACATCACCAAGAGTAGAACTTCATCATCTAGACTAGGATTGGATAGAGTTAGTTTTACATGGCTTGGATAGGGTTACTTTTACATGGCTTGGATAGGGTTAGTTTTACATGGCTTGGATAGGGTTAGTTTTACATGGCTTGGATAGGGTTACTTTTACATGGCTTGGATAGGGTTACTTTTACATGGCTTGGATAGGGTTAGTTTTACATGGCTTGGATAAGGTTAGTTTTACATGGCTTGGATAGGGTTAGTTTTACATGGTTTGGATAGGGTTACTTTTACATGGCTTGGATAGGGTTAGTTTTACATGGCTTGGATAGGGTTACTTTTACATGGCTTGGATAGGGTTAGTTTTACATGGCTTGGATAGGGTTAGTTTTACATGGCTTGGATAAGGTTAGTTTTACATGGCTTGGATAAGGTTAGTTTTACATGGCTTGGATAGGGTTAGTTTTACATGGTTTGGATAGGGTTACTTTTACATGGCTTGGAGTTTTAGCTTGGATGGTTACTTTTACATGGCTTGGATAGGGTTAGTTTTACATGGCTTGGATAGGGTTAGTTTTACATGGCTTGGATAGGGTTAGTTTTACATGGCTTGGATAGGGTTAGTTTTACATGGCTTGGATAGGGTTAGTTTTACATGGCTTGGATAGGGTTAGTTTTACATGGCTTGGATAGGGTTAGTTTTACATGGCTTGGATAGGGTTAGTTTTACATGGCTTGGATAGGGTTAGTTTTACATGGCTTGGATAAGGTTAGTTTTTACATGGCTTTTTACATGGCTTGGATAGGATTAGTTTTACATGGCTTGGATAGGGTTAGTTTTACATGGCTTGGATAGGGTTAGTTTTACATGGCTTGGATAGGGTTAGTTTTACATGGTTTGGATAGGGTTAGTTTTACATGGCTTGGATAAGGTTAGTTTTACATGGCTTGGATAGGATTAGTTTTACATGGCTTGGATAGGGTTAGTTTTACATGGCTTGGATAGGGTTAGTTTTACATGGCTTGGATAGGGTTAGTTTTACATGGCTTGGATAGGGTTAGTTTTACATGGCTTGGATAGGGTTACTTTTACATGGCTTGGATAGGGTTAGTTTTACATGGCTTGGAGGGTTAGTTTTACATGACTTTAGTTTTACATGGCTTTGATAGGTTAGTTTTACATGGCTTGGATAGGGTTAGTTTTACATGGCTTGGATAGGGTTAGTTTTACAGGTTAGTTTTACATGCTTGGATAGGGTTACTTTTACATGGCTTGGATAGGGTTAGTTTTACATGGCTTGGATAGGGTTACTTTTACATGACTTGGATAGGGTTAGTTTTACATGACTTGGATAGGTTAGTTTTACATGACTTTGATAGGGTTAGTTTTACATGACTTGGATAGGGTTAGTTTTACATGACTTGGATAAGGTTAGTTTTACATGACTTGGATGAGGTTAGTTTTACATGGCTTGGATGAGGTTAGTTTTACATGACTTGGATGAGGTTAGTTTTACATGGCTTGGATGAGGTTAGTTTTACATGGCTTGGATAGGTTAGGTTATGTTTTACATGGCTTGGATAGGTTAGTTTTACATGGCTTTAGGGTTAGTTTTACATGGTTAGTTTTACATGGCTTGGATAGGGTTTTACATGGCTTGGATAGGGTTACTTTTACATGGCTTGGATAAGGTTAGTTTTACATGGCTTGGATAGGGTTACTTTTACATGGCTTGGATAGGGTTAGTTTTACATGGCTTGGATAGGGTTAGTTTTACATGGCTTGGATAGGGTTAGTTTTACATGGCTTGGATAGGGTTAGTTTTACATGGCTTGGATAGGGTTAGTTTTACATGGCTTGGATAGGGTTAGTTTTACATGGCTTGGATAGGGTTAGTTTTACATGGCTTGGATAGGGTTAGTTTTACATGGCTTGGATAGGGTTAGTTTTACATGGCTTGGATAGGGTTAGTTTTACATGGCTTGGATAGGTTAGTTTTACATGGCTTGGATAGGGTTAGTTTTACATGGCTTGGATAGGGTTAGTTTTACATGGCTTGGATAGGGTTAGTTTTACATGGCTTGGATAGGGTTAGTTTTACATGGCTTGGATAGGGTTAGTTTTACATGGCTTGGATAGGGTTAGTTTTACATGGCTTGGATAGGATTAGTTTTACATGGCTTGGATAGGGTTAGTTTTACATGGCTTGGATAGGGTTAGTTTTACATGGCTTGGATAGGGTTAGTTTTACATGGCTTGGATAGGGTTACTTTTACATGGCTTGGATAGGGTTACTTTTACATGGCTTGGATAGGGTTAGTTTTACATGACTTGGATAGGGTTAGTTTTACATGACTTGGATAGGGTTTTACATGGCTTTGATAGGGTTAGTTTTACATGACTTGGATAGGGTTAGTTTTACATGGCTTGGATAGGGTTAGTTTTACATGGCTTGGATGAGGTTAGTTTTACATGACTTGGATAAGGTTAGTTTTACATGGCTTGGATAGGGTTAGTTTTACATGGCTTGGATAGGGTTAGTTTTACATGGCTTGGATAGGGTTAGTTTTACATGGCTTGGATAGGGTTAGTTTTACATGGTTTGGATAGGGTTAGTTTTACATGGCTTGGATAGGGTTAGTTTTACATGGCTTGGATAGGGTTACTTTTACATGGCTTGGATAGGGTTAGTTTTTGCTTGGATAGGGTTAGTTTTACATGACTTGGATAGGGTTAGTTTTACATGGCTTGGATAGGGTTAGTTTTACATGGCTTGGATAGGGTTAGTTTTACATGGCTTGGATAGGGTTAGTTTTACATGGCTTTGATAGGGTTAGTTTTACATGGCTTGGATAGGGTTAGTTTTACCTGGCTTGGATAGGGTTAGTTTTACCTGGCTTGGATAGGGTTAGTTTTACATGGCTTGGATAGGATTAGTTTTGCGTGTAAGGGAATAATCCCTGAAATGGACAAAAATGAATGGGAACTTATTTCCACCGTATGAAACATATACACGATGTTGCAAATGTCATATTTTGTCCATTTCAGGCATTCCTGTAGGTTCATGCTCTACAACATCCGCAGAGTACGACCCTGCCTCACACAGGAAGCGGCGCAGGTCCTAATCCAGGCACTTGTCATCTCCCGTCTGGATTACTGCAACTCGCTGTTGGCTGGGCTCCCTGCCTGTGCCATTAAACCCCTATGACTCATCCAGAACGCCGCAGCCCGTCTGGTGTTCAACCTTCCCAAGTTCTCTCACGTCACCCCGCTCCTCCGCTCTCTCCACTGGCTTCCAGTTGAAGCTCGCATCCGCTACAAGACCATGGTGCTTGCCTACGGAGCTGTGAGGGGAACGGCACCTCAGTACCTCCAGGCTCTGATCAGGCCCTACACCCACACAAGGGCACTGCGTTCATCCACCTCTGGCCTGCTCGCCTCCCTACCACTGAGGAAGTACAGTTCCCGCTCAGCCCAGTCAAAACTGTTCGCTGCTCTGGCCCCCCAATGGTGGACCAAACTCCCTCACGACGCCAGGACAGCGGAGTCAATCACCACCTTCCGGAGACACCTGAAACCCCACCTCTTTAAGGAATACCTAGGATAGGATAAAGTAATCCTTCTCACCCCCCTTAAAAGATTTAGATGCACTATTGTAAAGTGGCTGTTCCACTGGATGTCATAAGGTGAATGCACCAATTTGTAAGTCGCTCTGGATAAGAGCGTCTGCTAAATGACTTAAATGTAAATGTAAATGTAAATGTATATCAAAACACCTTTCGGGTGAATTTAATCACTTCCGGTTGCTCCAGGAAGCTTAGAATCGACACAGGTAGACCTCATATTGGCCTGATGGATTGTCATCGAAGGCAGGTTCATAAGGTATTCATAACCCACATAGGCTACAGGTTGAATTTAGGGGAGCAGACAATGTATTCCTATGGGTGAGATGAAAAAACCCTGTTTTCACTGTTAAGGGTTAATGCCACACGGTCAAGGTTAGGCTTGCACAGATCGGGAGGAGCTTTTTTAAATTTTACTTTTGTTTCAGCTTTATTTAACCAGGTAGGCTAGTTGAGAACAAGTTTTCATTTGCAACTGCGACCTGGCCAAGATAAAGCATAGCAGTGTGAACAGAAAACAACACAGAGTTACACATAGAGTAAACAATAAACAATAAACAAGTCAATAACATAGTAGAAAAAAAATCATCTATATACATTGTGTGCAAAAGGCATGAGGAGGTAGGCAATAAATAGGCCATTACAATTTAGCAGATTAACACTGGAGTGATAAATGATCAGATGAACATGTGCAGGTAGAGATACTGGTGTGCAAAAGAGCAGAAAAGTAAATAAAATAAAAACAATATGGGGATGAGGTAGGTAAATTGGGTGGGCTATATACCGATGGACTATGTACAGCTGCAGTGATCGGGTAGCTGCTCAGATAGCAGATGTTTAAAGTTGGTGAGGGAGATAAAAGTCTCCAACTTCAGAGATTTTTGCAATTCGTTCCAGTCGCAGGCAGCAGAGAACTGGAAGGAAAGGCGGCCAAATGAGGTTTTGGCTTTAGGGATTATCAGTGAGATACACCTGCTGGAGCGTGTGCTACGGGTGGGTGTTGCCATCGTGACCAGTGAACTGAGATAAGGCGGAGCTTTACCTAGCATAGACTTGTAGATGACCTGGAGCCAGTGGGTCTGGCGACGAACATGTAGCGAGTGCCAGCCGACTAGAGCATACAGGTCGCAGTGGTGGGTGGTATAAGGTGCTTTAGTAACAAAACGGATGGCACTGTGATAAACTGCATCCAGTTTGCTGAGTAGAGTATTGGAAGCTATTTTGTAGATGACATCGCCGAAGTCGAGGATCGGTAGGATAGTCAGTTTTACTTGGGTAAGTTTTGCGGCGTAAGTGAAGGAGGCTTTGTTGCGAAATAGAAAGCCGACTCTAGATTTCATTTTGGATTGGAGATGTTTGATATGAGTCTGGAAGGAGAGTTTGCAGTCTAGCCAGACACCTAGGTACTTATAGATGTCCACATATTCTAGGTCGGAACCATCCAGGGTGGTGATGCTAGTCGGGCGTGCGGGTGCAGGCAGCGAACAGTTCAAAAGCATGCATTTGGTTTTACTGGCGTTTAAGAGCAGTTGGAGGCCACGGAAGGAGTGTTGTATGGCATTGAAGCTCGTTTGGAGGTTAGATAGCACAGTGTCCAAGAAAGGGCCAGAAGTATACAGAATGGTGTCATCTGCGTAGAGGTGGATCAGGGAATCGCCCGCAGCAAGAGCAACATCATTGAACCCTGTGGCACCCCCATAGAGACTGCCAGAGGACCGGACAACATGCCCTCCGATTTGACACACTGAACTCTGTCTGCAAAGTAGTTGGTGAACCAGGCAAGGCAGTCATTAGAAAAACCGAGGCTACTGAGTCTGCCGATAAGAATATGGTGATTAACAAAGTCGAAAGCCTTGGCCAGGTCGATGAAGACGGCTGCACAGTACTGTCTTTTATCGATGGCGGTTATGATATCATTTAGTACCTTGAGTGTGGCTGAGGTGCACCCGTGACCGGCTCGGAAACCGGATTGCACAGCGGAGAAGGTACGGTGTGATTCAAGATGGTCAGTGATCTGTTTGTTGACTTGGCTTCCGAAGACCTTAGATAGGCAGGGCAGGATGGATATAGGTCTGTAACAGTTTGGGTCCAGGGTGTCTCTCCCTATGAAGAGGGGGATGACCGTGGCAGCTTTCCAATCCTTGGGGATCTCAGATGATACGAAGGAGAGGTTGGACAGGCTGGTAATAGGGGTTGTGACAATAGCGGCGGACAGTTTCAGAAATAGAGGGTCCAGATTGTCAAGCCCAGCTGATTTGTATGGGCCCAGGTTTTGCAGCTCTTTCAGAACATCTGCTATCTGTATTTGGGTAAAAGAGAAGCTGGGGAGGCGTGGGCGAGTAGCTGAAGGGGGGGCAGAGCTGTTGGCCGAGGTTGGAGCAGCCGGGAGGAAGGCATGGCCAGCCGTTGAGAAATGCTTGTTGAAGTTTTCGATTATCACGGATTTATCGGTGGTGACCGTGTTACCTAGCCTCAGTGCAGTGGGCAGCTGGGAGGAGGTGCTCTTGTTCTCCATGGACTTTACCGTGTCCCAGAACTTTTTGGAGTTAGCTACAGGATGCAAATTTCTGCTTGAAAAAGTTGGCCTTTGCTTTCCTGACTGACTGCGTATATTGGTTCCTGACTTCCCTGAACAGTTGCATATCGCGGGGACTATTCGATGCTATTGCAGTCCGCCACGGGATGTTTTTGTACTGGTCGAGGGCAGTCAGGTCTGGAGTGAACCAAGGGCTATATCTGTTCTTAGTTCTGCATTTTTTGAACGGAGCATGCTTGCCTAAGATGGTGAGGAAGTTACTTTTAAAGAATGACCAGGCATCCTCAACTGACGGGATGAGGTCAATATCCTTCCAGGATACCCGGGCCAGGTCGGTTAGAAAGGCCTGCTCGCAGAAGTGTTTTAGGGACCGCGGACCTGTAGCGGATTCAGGCAATGAGGCAGTGATCACTGAGATCCTGATTGAAGACAGCAGAGGTGTATTTAGAGGGCAAGTTGGTCAGGATAATGTCAATTAGGGTGCCCGTGTTTACGGATTTAGGGTTGTACCTGGTGGGTTCCTTGATGATTTGTGTGAGATTGAGGGCATCTAGCTTAGATTGTAGGACTGCCGGGGTGTTAAGCATATCCCAGTTTAGGTCACCTAACAGAACAAAATCTGAAGCTACATGGGGGGCGATAAATTCACAGATGGTGTCCAAGGCACAGCTGGGAGCTGAGGGGGGTCGGTAGCAGGCGGCAACAGTGAGAGACTTATTTCTGGAGAGATTCATTTTAAAATTAGAAGTTCGAACTGTTTGGGCATAGACCTGGAAAGTATAACAGAACTTTGCAGGCTATCTCTGCAGTAGATTGCAACTCCTCCCCCTTTGGCAGTTCTATCTTGACGGAGTGTTATAGTTGGGTATGGAAATCTCAGATTTTTTGGTGGCCTTCCTAAGCCAGGATTCAGACACGGCAAAGACATCAGGGTTGGCAGAGTGTGCTAAAGCAGTGAGTAAAACAAACTTAGGGAGGAGGCTTCTGATGTTGACATTCATGAAACCAAGGCTTTTCGATCACAGAAGTCAACAAATGAGGGTGCCTGGAGACATGCAGGGCCTGGGTTTAACTCCACATCACCGGAGGAACAGAGGAGGAGTAGGATGAGGGTGCGGCTAAAGGCTATCAAAATTGGTCGCCTAGAGCGTTGGGGACAAGGAATTAAAGGAGCAGATTTATGGGCGTGGTAGAATATATTCAGGGCAGAATGTGCAGACAGGGGTATGGTGGGGTGCGGGTACAGCGGAGGTAAGCCCAGGCACTGGGTGATGATAAGAGAGGTTGTATCTCTGGACATGCTGGTTATAATGGGTGAGGTCACCGCATGTGTGGGAGGTGGGACAAAGGAGGTATCAGAGGTGTGAGGAGTGGAACTAGGGGCTCCATTGTAAACTAAAACAATGATAACTAACCTGAACAATAGTATACAAGGCATATTGATAATTGAGAGAGACATACAGTAAGGCATAAAGTAATCGCAGGTCTTGATTGGGAGAGCTTGCTAAAACAACAGGTGAGACTACAACAGCTAGTCAGCTAACACAACAACAGCAGGTAAAATGCCGATGACTAGGCAGAGAGGGTTGGATTAACTACACACAGAGCCTGAGTTCGCGGCTGGTGCTGACAGATAAAACATAAATAAACAGAATGGAGTACCGTGATTAATGGACAGTCCAGCAGGCATCAGCTATGTAGCCAAGTGATCACAGTGTCATAGTGTCCAGGGGGCAGCAGTAGATGGAACAGGGAAGCCGCCACCACGCTAGCACGCGGGCGACACAGCGTTTAAAGTAAGTAGCCCGGGGGTGGTAGGGGGGTCTGGGGTGGTGCGGCGGGGGGGCCGTGTCGGCCGTGTCGACAGAGAATCCAAGTCAGATGGCAAAAGAGGTATTGTATAATTTAGTTTGCTAGCAGGCAGATGTGCCTGGCTCACGGCTAACTGGTGCTAGCTTCGTGGCAGTGGCGTTAGCCAAGGTCCAGAGTTTACAGCAAGGATCCAGTGGAGTATTGGGTTCTAGCCGTGTATGAGTGGGGTTCGGGTGAACAGCTGAGTAGGTGGGGAGGTGGGCCTCAGGGATTCGGTACTGGGTGCAAGCTAGCTGTGAAGATCAGAAGTAGTGGTCCAGGGATTACGGCAGGAATCCGGCGTTGTTGTGGAGAGACAGTTCGATACTGGTAGACTGGCGAGTATTATCCAGGCTAAAAACAGGGCTGGCTGTGCAGAAGGTAAAAGCCGCTAGCAGTGGCTAACAATGACTAAACAGCTTGTAGCTAATTAGCTGGTTAGCTTCTGGAGGTTCTTGAATGTGTTCTAAAATTAAAAATAATAGTGATTCCGTATCATGGGTGAGGCAGGTTACCGGAAGGTATGGGTCCAGTGAGTGGTTGGGCTGGCTGGGGACACGGCGATTCAGACAGTTAGCAGGCCTGTGCTAACAAGCTAACAGTTAGTAGGACAGGGCTAAACAAGCTAGCAGTTAGTATACCGGGGCAGGCTAGCAGTTAGCAGGCCGGGTTAGCAAGCAAGCAGATAGCAGGGGCTAGAAAGTTAGCCTTTGGGGGACGTCGCGATGGGGTTAAGTCTGTTTTTGCCTCTTCATGCGGTGACGTCGATAGACCGGTCGTGGAATTAGTAGGGTTCCAAGTAGCTCTAGGTAGCTAGCAGGCCTAGCTGGTTAGCATAATGGGCCTACAGCGGGGCCTGTTGGAGTCCTCGGGCAGATTATGTCGGTATTCCAGTCGTAGGGGATCTGCGGGGTTCCATGCCCTGTACCGGCTGTAGAAGGGGTCTGGATATTGTAGCCCAGGAGTATGCTTCGGTGGTAGCACAGGAGCTCTGGCCAGGCTAGCTTCAAGCTAAGTGGATGGAAACACTAGCCAGGAGAGGTCAACCGGGCTTGCAGTTAGCTAGTTGTGAAGATCCAGATGAAAATGTTCAGTTTGCGGTGGGAATCCTTGGATAAAAATAATAGGTCCGTTACGCTCTGATCACGTTGTTCGAATTGGTGAGAGCTATTCGAGCTGAAGGTTAGCTGAACACCGCTGGCAATGGTTTGCTGACTGATAGCTGGTAGTTAGCTGGCTAGCTTCAGTTGAGGGATTCTAGATCCAAAGTAAATATAGATACTTTAGAAGAAAAAAATGCAGATCCACGCTACATTGGGTGAGGCGGGTTGCAGGATAGTTTTTAGATGTTGAGGTTTAGCAAAATATTTTAAAAGATATGCGAAGAAAAATATGTAAAAAACAATATATACAAGGGACACGACAGGACAAAGACGTCTGACTGCTACGCCATCTTGGAACATTCCTGTGGTTGAATTGTCCTTCTAACCCTAACGGTTCCACCGCTGTCCCCCAAAAGTACCTGAAATTTAGGACCAGGCTTCATTATGGGCCTACTTTTTTTCACGGTCGCTGCACTCAGGGTGAGCTACGGTCATCTCGTTGAACTCGGCACGGCCTAGAGATTATGGTGATGACATTTTTAGTGTTGATTTCAGTCTGTCATTTTGGTGATGGTTCATCACTGTTTAACCTCTTAAGTCGACCCTCTACTTTTTTGAACATTCTGTTAAAAATCGCGCAACAATTCAGCGCCCTGCTACTCATGCCAGGAATATAGTATATGCATTTGCTTAGTCTGTGTGGATAGAAAACACTCAGACGTTTAAAAAACTGGTTAAATCACTGCTGTGGCTTTACCAGAACGGCATTTACATCGAAAAGCACAGGAAAAACTGATCACTGAAAATGGGAAAATATATCCATGCGCTACTTGATCCCATTGATAAAGGTGAACCACAATTAATTGACTGAGGTTGCAGTACCTACAGCTTCCACACGGTGTCTAGAGTCTTGTCATTTCCCTTCGAGTTTTTTCTTGGTCAAACACATGCAGGACACCGTATCTAATCCGGTCTAGGACCGGATATTTTCGTTGAGTTTCTAGCCGGACATTTTTCCAGACGGACAGCTAATGATCTTTACATCGCCTCCTGATGAATTTTATCGCTATTAACGTTTACTAATACCTAAAGTTGCATTACAAACGTATTTGAAGTGTTTTGTGAAAGTTTATCGTCGACTTTTTGAATTTTAAAAAATGACGTTACGTTTTGAAACAATGTTTTTTTCGTTTATCACACAGTCTACATATAACGATATCTAGGCTTTATATGGACCGATTTAATCGAAATAAAGACCCAAATAGTGTTTATGGGACATCTAGGAGTGCCAACAAAGAAGATGGTGAAAGGTAATGAATGTTTTCTATTTTATTGTGCGGTTTGTGTAATGCCGAAATGCTAATTATTTTGTTTACGTCCCCTGTGGGTCTTTTGGGGTGTTGCATGCTATCAGATAATAGCTTCTCATGCTTTCGCCGAAAAGCATTTTAAAAATCTGACTTGTTGCCTGGATTCACAACGAGTGTAGCTTTAATTCGATACCCTGCATGTGTATTTTAATGAACTTTTGAGTTTTAACTAATACTATTAGCATTTAGCGTAGTGCATTTGCATTTCCAGAGCTCTAGTTGGGACGCAAGCGTCCCGAGTAGAAGCAACAGGTTAAACATATTGCAAATGTACAAAAGTCTGCCAGCAAGTCAGCATCCATCAGTCAATTAGATATCATTCTGACACCAAACTGATATCATCTGATACCAAACCCACTTTTTCCAACTCGAATAGAAGCCAACTATCACATATTTCAGAGCAGGCCCATAATTCACAGCGCCTTCATTTTAAACCTTAATAATAATATTAAACACATGTTCTAGCTGCGGGTCCAGTTCTGACATTATGTGTAGGCCTATGTGAGGCGACCCTGGATCCAAGTTTTGGCTCGATAGGTCATTCGGTGCCCAATCAATTACCTTACTTGGTGCTGAAAATCCACTTTTTCCGGGCATTGCTACGGGATCCTTGAATGAGCTATCAGACAGAAACGTTGGGGTCCATTTCTATGGGCCGAGGCGGTTTCAATGCACCTAAACTTGTGACTCTGGAACTTTTCTAAATGTCGTCATTTTCGTGATGGTCAAAATGAATTGAAGTTATTGCAAATGTACGAGGCTGTTTCTTGGTCTGAGAACCTTCTAGAGCCACATAACTCACCAAACACTATTGACTTGAGCTCAAGAAGAGGTTTCTAAAGTTTCAGAACTCTAGGTCTGACGGTTCTTTGATAGTTAGAATGAAGGTAACTATTGCAGGCTCTGTGTGTCTGCAAGTCCCACACTGTGTCACTTCGTCCTTGCGTCCTTGCTGTGTGTGTGTGTGTGTGTGTGTGTGTGTGTGTGTGTGTGTGTGTGTGTGTGTGTGTATGAGTTTTTCTTGGAAATCTGATGGAAGACATGACTGATTTACAGTTCATGAGGGTTCCCTAATCACACATATGATGTTTTGGTAAGATCTGACCTTTTTAACCCTTCGAAACTGCCTCTATGATCCCAATTTAAGGCACTTCCAGTTGACACAGGAAGCTGAAAGTGAAAAACATATCCTCCTTGGGGTAGGCTCTTACAGAATTTTGAGTTTTACGTCTTTACGTTAATAATTTACTCATTTACAGAGGGTTGAATGAGTGTGTGTGAATTCAGAAAATCACAGAAATCTCACAGAGCTCTGAAACCCACCTTAACGGATTCATCTGAACACGCCGCAACTGGATCTGTAACTTTTTTGGGGAAAAAACACATTTCTTTGAGCATCACCAATTGTACGTTGTACAATTTCTCTTAAATTCCGATATATAAATGGCTGGTCCTTTTTTTCCTGACACCGTAGGTTCATGTACTTTGAAGTGAAGTGATCAAATTAGAGCTCTATTTTTGTTTTTGACCTTTAATCCCAGGAAAATGGCCTTAACTCAAAAAGCGTTGAGGCCTCGACACCATCTTGTTTCTGGGCTAACTACCCATTATGCCAAACCTATGCTCACCAAGTTTCGTCTTTGAAGTCTTTTCCGTTTAGGAGAAATGGCCATGTCGTGATTGGTTATGTTTTGTACATTTGCAATAAGATTACATTCGCCATCTGGTGGAATTTACCGGGACAGCGGAAAAATTGCCAAAATTTGAAAAATGTATAACATGGAATGTCCAAGAGACTTTGTTCGATGACTTCCCGGAAGATCTGGCCCCGGTGCACGGCCCACCGCCGTCTGCGAATTTTAGAAACATTCGCGGATGTCTAGTAAGGGACCGTACATTTGCAATATGGAGTTTCTCATCGATCATACAGCAAATACCTAAAAGTGCCTTTCATGTATGGCATGGATATGGTTAGTTTTGCATGGTTTGGACAGGGTAAGTTTTACATTGCTTGGACAGAGTTAGTTTTACATGGCTTGAATAGGGTTAGTTTTGCATGGCTTGGTTGGGGTTAGTTTTACATGGATTGGATAGGGTTTGTTTTACATGGCTTGCATAGGGTTAGTTTTACATGGATTGGATAGGGTTTGTTTTACATGGCTTGGATTGTGTATGTTTTACATGGCTTGGATAGGGTTAGTTTTAAATGGCTTGGATAAGGTTAGTTTTACATGGCTTGGATAGGGTTACTTTTACATGGCTTGGATAGGGTTACTTTTACATGGCTTGGATAAGGTTAGTTTTACATGGCTTGGATAGGGTTAGTTTTACCTGGCTTGGATAGGGTTACTTTTACATGGCTTGGATAAGGTTAGTTTTAAATGGCTTGGATAAGGTTAGTTTTACATGGCTTGGATAAGGTTAGTTTTACATGGCTTGGATAGGATTAGTTTTACATGGCTTGGATAAGGTTAGTTTTACATGGCTTGGAAAAGGTTAGTTTTACATGGCTTGGATAGGGTTAGTTTTACATGGCTTGGATAGGGTTAGTTTTACATGGCTTGGATAAGGTTAGTTTTACATGGCTTGGATAGGGTTAGTTTTACATGGCTTGGATAGGGTTACTTTTACATGGCTTGGATAGGGTTAGTTTTACCTGGCTTGGATAGGGTTACTTTTACATGGCTTGGATAAGGTTAGTTTTACATTGCTTGGATAGGGTTAGTTTTACATGGCTTGGATAGGGTTACTTTTACATGACTTGGATAAGGTTAGTTTTACGTGGCTTGGATAGGGTTAGTTTTACGTGGCTTGGATAGGGTTAGTTTTACATGGCTTGGATAGGGTTACTTTTACATGACTTGGATAAGGTTAGTTTTACGTGGCTTGGATAGGGTTAGTTTTACGTGGCTTGGATAGGGTTAGTTTTACATGGCTTGGATAGAGTTAGTTTTACATGGCTTGGATAGGGTTAGTTTTACATGGCTTGGATAGGGTTAGTTTTACATGGCTTGGATAGGGTTAGTTTTACATGGCTTGGATAGGGTTAGTTTTACATGGCTTGGATAGGGTTAGTTTTACATGGCTTGGATAGGGTTAGTTTTACATGGCTTGGATAAGGTTAGTTTTACATGGCTTGGATAGGGTTCATTTGCATGGCTTGGATAGGGTTAGTTTTACATGGTTTGGATAGGATTAGTTTTACATGGATTGGATAAGGTTAGTTTTAAATGGCTTGGATAAGGTTAGTTTTACATGGCTTGGATAAGGTTAGTTTTACATGGCTTGGATAGGATTAGTTTTACATGGCTTGGATAAGGTTAGTTTTACATGGCTTGGAAAAGGTTAGTTTTACATGGCTTGGATAGGGTTACTTTTACATGGCTTGGATAGGGTTAGTTTTACATGGCTTGGATAGGGTTAGTTTTACATGGCTTGGATAGGGTTACTTTTACATGGCTTGGATAGGGTTAGTTTTACCTGGCTTGGATTGGGTTACTTTTACATGGCTTGGATAGGGTTACTTTTACATGGCTTGGATAAGGTTAGTTTTACATGGCTTGGATAGGGTTAGTTTTACATGGCTTGGATAGGGTTACTTTTACATGGCTTGGATAGGGTTAGTTTTACCTGGCTTGGATTGGGTTACTTTTACATGGCTTGGATAAGGTTAGTTTTAAATGGCTTGGATAAGGTTAGTTTTACATGGCTTGGATAAGGTTAGTTTTACATGGCTTGGATAGGATTAGTTTTACATGGCTTGGATAAGGTTAGTTTTACATGGCTTGGAAAAGGTTAGTTTTACATGGCTTGGATAGGGTTAGTTTTACATGGCTTGGATAGGGTTACTTTTACATGGCTTGGATAGGGTTAGTTTTACATGGCTTTGATAAGGTTAGTTTTACATGGCTTGGATAGGGTTACTTTTACATGGCTTGGATAAGGTTAGTTTTACATGGCTTGGATAGGGTTAGTTTTACATGGCTTGGATAGGGTTAGTTTTACATGGCTTGGATAGGGTTACTTTTACATGGCTTTGATAAGGTTAGTTTTACATGGCTTGGATAGGGTTATGGCTTGGATTTACATGGCTTTTTGGATAGGGTTAGTTTTACATGGCTTGGATAGGGTTACTTTTACATGGCTTGGATAAGGTTAGTTTTACATGGCTTGGATAGGGTTAGTTTTACATGGCTTGGATAGGGTTAGTTTTACATGGCTTGGATAGGGTTAGTTTTACCTGGCTTGGATAGGATTAGTTTTACATGGCTTGGATAGGGTTAGTTTTACCTGGCTTGGATAGGGTTACTTTTACATGGCTTGGATAAGGTTAGTTTTACATTGCTTGGATAGGGTTAGTTTTACATGGCTTGGATAGGGTTAGTTTTACATGACTTGGATAAGGTTAGTTTTACATGGCTTGGATAGGGTTAGTTTTACATGGCTTGGATAGGGTTAGTTTTACATGGCTTGGATAGAGTTAGTTTTACATGGCTTGGATAGGGTTAGTTTTACATGGCTTGGATAGGGTTAGTTTTACATGGCTTGGATAGGGTTAGTTTTACATGGCTTGGATAGGGTTCGATTTGCCTGGCTTGTGTATCTTTAGTCTAGTCTTCTATTAGGCTACATCAGGTTTAAATATTAACCTAAACCTAAGCGGACAGTTAATAGGAACTCGTGACCCTTTAAAAATAATGTATTCACCAACAGTTGTTTAGTTAACCTTTGTTCTGTCCTGGTTCATGGGATATTGGATTGGTACATTGTTACCCACAACATTTACATTTACATTTAAGTCATTTAGCAGACGCTCTTATCCAGAGCGACTTACAAATTGGTGCATTCACCTTATGACATCCAGTGGAGCAGCCACTTTACAATAGTGCATCTAAATCTTTTAAGGGGGGTGAGAAGGATTACTTTATCCTATCCTAGGTATTCCTTAAAGAGGTGGGGTTTCAGGTGTCTCCGGAAGGTGGTGATTGACTCCGCTGTCCTGGCGTCGTGAGGGAGTTTGTTCCACCATTGGGGGGCCAGAGCAGCGAACAGTTTTGACTGGGCTGAGCGGGAACTGTACTTCCTCAGTGGTAGGGAGGCGAGCAGGCCAGAGGTGGATGAACGCAGTGCCCTTGTTTGGGTGTAGGGCAAGGTTCCATGGTCCCTTTTTAACACACCCATAGTCTTTTCTCGGGTGCGACAGAACAGAAATTCAACAGAAGCGGTAATGTACTAAACGACCAGTAGAAGAGTATTGTGATTATGGTGACCCAGATGGCAATTACCGGATTGTTTGCTGCACCATTTTTACGATTTCAAATGGTCCCACTTAAATTGATCAGGGCACATCTCACCACACCTACTTAACGGTAGCAAACTTACCTCAAATGCTGTTGATGAAGGGTGTGTACCATTTGGAGGCAATGTGTGGTTCAATACAAACCATTACACAACGTCGCAGAAGTTGAAGTAGACTGAACAAAGCCCTGGTTTGAGCCATATTGACTGTGTTGTGGTCAGAAATGTTTTGGAATACCTCTGCAATAAGGTCTCCATTCTCTGCGTGCACCTGGGCTATGGCTCCAATCTCTTTGCATTGGGAAAACGCAGCATACAGCTCATGGTCTTGAAGCATGAACACATCCTTGTATGCCATGAACATCTTGAAGGAGTTGACACCTTTCTCTTTGGCCAAAGTCTCCATTTCCTTTTTGACCTAGAATGGGTTTAGCAAAAAGCCATTTAGTTTAGCGTGCTTTTCTTTTCAATGCTGAGAGATAAGACTGTTAACATTTCTGTAAAAACCATGTATTGACATACTGTCCATCCCAGGTCTCCATGGAGTCTATTACCACATGCTATTTTCTGTTGGGATGTTATTTAAGCAATAAGGCCTGATGAGGTATATAGCCAATATACCACGGCTAAGGGCTGTTCTTACGCACAATGCAACGCGAAGTGCCTGGATACAGCCATTAGCCCCCTGAGGTGCCTTATTGCTATTATGAACTGTATACCAACCTAATTAGAGCAGTAAAAAGAAACGTTTTGTAATACCTGTGGTATATGGTCTGATATACCACAGCTGTCAGCCAATCAGCATTCAGGGCTCGAACCACTCAGTTTTTAATTAAAGTAGATTTTACAGAGGTTAAGGCTGGGATTTGTCGGATATGCACCTTTTAAAGGCAACATTCCCACATTGAAGGAGGCAGCATTCACCATAAACACATTTTTTGTCTCAAACGGAAATTACCTTTAAATGTCAACTGTGCTATAACGCTGATCGGCTTGAATCTACATTAACAGTGTCCCTCATTTTTAAAACAAGTCTGCTCTTTTATAAAATCCCTGTAGATTTGATGGCATCAGGCCAGAACAAACAAAGTTCTAAACCCTGCCCAATCTCACAAAGCATTCACAGATCAAGACAAAATAAATGAAACATTTCAGTCTGAGACAGGAATGTTTCATCATTTTTGTAAATATCTGCACAAATGTAACCCGTGGGATCTGAACCCCGGTCTCTCGCTTGGTAAAGCAATACATGGTGCAGGGAAAGCTACCTTGTCACACATGAGCATGAGTCTGATGTGCACTTTTTTTCAGGATAGAAAATAGATGATATATATAACAGGGGGCACTACCTTGTCGCTCCACCATGTGACTGCCACATGCAGGGAGTAGTCGCAGCAGACCTTGGCGTCAGCCGTGACCCTCCACCTATCATAGGCCTCCAGCAGAGACGTGCCTCTCTGGGGTATCACAAAGTCTAGGATCATGGTGGTCCCTCCTGCCAGGGCAGCCTGGGAACAGAGAGCAGGGTTCGGGTTTAGAGAGGGGGTTAGGGTTTAGGGGGTGGTATGAGGTATATCCAGTAGGGTGGTCCATCCTACCAGAGCAGCCTGCGTACAGAGAGCAGGGTTAGGGTTTAGAGAGGGGGTTAGGGTTTAGGGGGTGGTATGGGGTATATCCAGTAGGGTGGTCCCTCCTACCAGTGCAGCCTGGGTACAGAGAGCAGGGTTAGGGTATACTGTAGATAGGTTAGGGTTTAGAGAGGGGTGGATAGGGGGGGGGGGTTAGAGTGTAGTTCAGGATCATGATAGTGCCTCCTGCCAATTTCCAGGGCAGCCTGGATAAAAATACACAGAACAGGGTTTAGGTTCCATGGATAAAGATACACAGAACAGGGTTTAGGTTCCATGGATAAAGATACACAGAACAGGGTTTAGGTTCCATGGATAACGATACACAGAACAGGGTTTAGGTTCCATGGATAAAGATACACAGAATAGGGTTCAGGTTCCATGGATAAAGATACAGTTGAAGTCGGAAGTGTACATACACCTTAGCCAAATACATTTAAACTCAGTTTTTCACAATTCCTGACATTTAATCCTAGTAAAAATTCCCTGTTTTAGGTCAGTTAGGATCACCACTTTATTTTAAGAATGTGAAATGTCAGAATAATAGTAGTGAGAATGATTTATTTCAGCTTTTATTTCTTTCATCACATTCCCAGTGGGTCAGAAGTTTACATACACTCAATTAGTATTTGGTAGCATTGCCTTTAAATTGTTTCACTTGGGTCAAACATTTCAGGTAGCCTTCTACAAGCTTCCCACAATACGTTTGGTGAATTTTGGCCCATTCCTCCTGACAGAGCTGGTGTAACTGAGTCAGGTTTGTAGGCCTCCTTGTTCGCACATGCTATTTCAGTTCTGCCCACATATTTTCTATAGGATTGAGGTCAGGGCTTTGTGATGGCCACTCCAATACCTTGACTTTGTTGTCCTTAAGCCATTTTGCTACAACTTTGGAAGTATGCTTGGGGTCATTGTCCATTTGGAAGACCCATTTGCGACCAAGCTTTAACTTCCTGACTGATGTCTTGAGATGTTGCTTCAATATATCCATGTAAGTTTCCTCCCTCATGTTGCCATCTATTTTGTGAAGTGCATCAGTCCCTCCTGCAGCAACGCACCCCCACAACATGATGCTGCCACCCCTGTGCTTCACGGTTGGGATGGTGTGCTTTGGCTTGCAAGCCTCCCCCTTTTTCCTCCAAAGATAACGATGGTCATTATGGCCAAACAGTTCTATTTTAGTTTTATCAGACCAGAGGACATTTTTCCAAAAAGTACGGTCTTTGTCCCCATGTGCAGTTGCAAACCGTAGTCTGGATTTTTTTATGGCAGTTTTGGAGCAGTGGCTTCTTCCTTGCTGAGCTGCCTTTCAGGTTATATCGATAGAGGACTCGTTTTACTGTGGATATAGATATTTTTTTACCTGTTTCTCCAGCATCTTCACAAGGTCCTTTGCTGTTGTTCTGGGATTGATTTGCAATTTTCGCACCAAAGTATGTTCATCTCTAGGAGACAGAACACGTCTCCTTCCTGAGCAGTATGACAGCAGCGTGGTCCCATGGTGTTTATACTTGCGTACTATTGTTTGTACAGATGAATGTGGTACCTTTAGGCGTTTCTGAGGTCTTGGCTGATTTCTTTTGATTTGATGTCAAGCAAAGAGGCACTGAGTTTGAAGGTATGCCTTGAAATACATCCACAGGTATAACTTTATTTACAGTATCTGCAGCATCTACTGCACCTTACAATGCTTTTTTTGTTTAATATGTAAAGGTACAGTATGTTTTAAACTTCATTAAATGGGGTTTTATGCAGCCCACCTGTAATACAGAAAAGACATACGGTGCCTTCAGAAAGTTGTTGTTGTGTTACAGCCGGAATTTAAAATGGATTACATTTCGATTTTTACACACAATACCCCATAATATAAAAGTGGAATTATGTTTTTCAAAATGTTTACATATGAATTAAAATTGAATAGCTTAAATGTCTTGTTATGGCAATCCTAAATATGTTCAGGAGTAAAAATGTGCTTAAAAATTTGCCTGGACCTTCTGCACCCTCTCTGGATTACTGACCTCTGCCTGCCCTGACCCTGACCCTGAGACTGCCTGCCCTGACCCTGACCCTGAGACTGCCTGCCCTTACCCTGAGACTGCCTGCCCTGACCCTGAGACTGCCTGCCCTGACCCTGAGACTGCCTGCCCTGATCCTGACCCTGAGACTGCCTGCCCTGATCCTGACCCTGAGACTGCCTGCCCTGACCCTGACCCTGAGACTGCCTGCCCTGACCCTGAGACTGCCTGCCCTGACCCTGAGACTGCCTGCCCTGACCCTGAGACTGCCTGCCCTGATCCTGACCCTGAGACTGCCTGCCCTGACCCTGAGACTGCCTGCCCTGACCCTGAGACTACCTGCCCTGACCCTGAGACTGCCTGCCCTGACCCTGAGACTGCCTGCCCTGACCCTGAGACTGCCTGCCCTGACCCTGAGACTGCCTGCCCTGATCCTGACCCTGAGACTGCCTTCCCTGACCCTGAGACTGCCTTCCCTGACCCTGAGACTGCCTGCCCTGACCCTGAGACTACCTGCCCTGACCCTGAGACTGCCTGCCCTGACCCTGAGACTTCCTGCCCTGACCCTGAGACTGCCTGCCCTGACCCTGAGACTGCCTGCCCTGACCCTGAGACTGCCTGCCCTGACCGTGAGACTGCCTGCCCTGACCCTGAGACTGCCTGCCCTGACCGTGAGACTGCCTGCCCTGACCCTGATCCTGCCCTGACCCTGAGCCTGCCTGCCCTGACCCTGAGACTGCCTGCCCTGACCCTGATCCTGCCCTGACCCTGAGCCTGCCTGCCCTGACCCTCAGCCTGCCTGCCCTAACCCTGAGACTGCCTGCCCTGACCCTGATCCTGCCCTGACCCTGAGCCTGCCTGCCCTGACCCTGAGACTGCCTGCCCTAACCCTGAGACTGCCTGTCCTGACCCTGAGACTGCCTGCCCTGACCCTGAGACTGCCTGCCCTGACCCTAAGACTGCCTGCCCTGACCCTGAGACTGTCTGCCCTGACCGTGAGACTGCCTGCCCTGACCCTGAGACTGCCTGCCCTGACCGTGAGACTGCCTGCCCTGACCCTGAGACTGCCTGCCCTGACCCTGAGACTGCCTGCCTTGACCGTGAGACTGCCTGCCCTGACCCTGAGACTGCCTGCCCTGACCCTGAGACTGCCTGCCCTGACCCTGAGACTGCCTGCCCTGACCGTGAGACTGCCTGCCCTGACCCTGAGACTGCCTGCCCTGACCGTGAGACCGCCTGTCCTGACCCTGAGACTGCCTGCCCTGACCGTGAGACTGCCTGCCCTGACCCTGAGCCTGCCTGCCCTGACCGTGAGACTGCCTGCCCTGACCCTGAGACTGCCTGCCATTCTGGACCTTGCCTCACCTCACTGGATTACTGACCTCTGCCTGCCCTGACCCTGAGCCTGCCTGCCCTGACCCTGAGCCTGCCTGTTCTGACCCTGAGCCTGCCTGTCCTGACCCTGAGCCTGCCTGCCATTCTATACCTTGCCCCACCTCACTAGATTACTGACCTCTGCCTGCCCTGACCCTGAGCCTGCCCTGACCCTGAGCCTGCCTGCCCTGACCCTGAGCCTGCCTGCCCTGACCCTGAGACTGCCCTGACCCTGAGACTGCCTGCCCTGACCCTGAGACTGCCTGCCCGGACCCTGAGCCTGCACTGACCCTGAGCCTGCCTTGACCCTGAGACTGCCTGCCCTGACCTTGAGACTGCCTGCCGTTCTGGACCTTTTGCATCCTCTCTGGATTACAGACCTCTGCTTGACTTTGATCTGTCATTTGCTTGCCCCTCCATTAGAAGTACACTTTTGTTTCTTCGACACTGTCTGCATCTGGGTCGTACCTGAAACCTGATAGAGCCAATAAGTATTCAACCACTTTGTTATGACAAGCCTAAATAAGTTCAGGAATAAAAACATGCTAAACAAGTCACATAATAAGTTGCATGGATTCACTTTGTGTGTAATAATATTGTTTTACATGATTTTTTCATGATTACCTCATCTCTGTACCCCACACATACAATTATCTGTAAGGTCCCTCAGTCGAACACTGAATTTCAAACACAGATTCAACCACAAAGATTAGGGAGGTTTTCCAATGCCTTGCAAAGAAGGGCACCTATTGGTAGATGTGTAAAACATGCAGACATTGAATATCATTTTGAGCATGGTAAAGTTATTAATTACACTTTGGATAGTGTATCAATACACCCAATCACTACAAAGATACAGGCGTCCTTCCTAACTCAGTTGCCGGAGAGGAAGGAAACTGTTCAGGGATTTCACCATGAACAGTTACAGAGTTTAAAGGCTGAGATAGAAGAAAACTGAGGATGGATCAACAACATTGTAGTTACTCCACAATAGTAACCTAATTGACAGAGTGAAAAGAAGGTAGCTTATACTGGATAAAAAACAGTCCAAAACATGCACCCTGTTTGAAACCAGGCACTAAAGTAATACTGCTAAACTTGTGGCAAAGCAATTCACGTTTTGCCCTCAATACAAAATGTTATGTTTGGAGCAAATCCAATACAACATTTTCAAGCATAGTGGTGGCTGCATCATGTTATGAGTATGCTTGTAATCATTAAGAACTGGGGAGTTTTTCAGGATAAAGAACTAACTGAATGGAGCACAGGCAAGATCCTAGAGGAAAACCTGGTTCATTCTGCTTTCTACCAGACACTGGGAGATGAATTCACCTTTCAGCATGACAATAACCCAAAACGGTCAAATCTACACTGGAATTGCTTACCAAGCAGTCAGTGAACATTCCTGAGTTGCAGTTTTGACCTAAATCTACTTAAAGATCTATAGCAATACCTATAAATGGTTGTCTAGCAATGATTAACAACAAATTTGACAGAGCTTGAAGAATTTTGAAAAGACGAATGTGCAAATGTTGCCCTCTGTATGGATACTTTCTGAAGGAACTGTAATTATTTTTGTCAGATTTTACTTGTGCATTTTCCTGATGCAGTGAAATCAAGCAAACTCAATTAACCCAGAGCCTACACACAGTGCAACACAAAAGTATTCTCACCTTAGTTCCAATATGGAAATCATCTACTGCTTTGGTGCCCATAAATGCCAACTCCATGTGGGTATGGGTATCGATACCACCCGGTATCACCAGTTTATCTGTGGCATCTATAACGGTAACTCCAGCCGGGATTTGGAGGTTTAATCCGACTTCTTTAATTCTTCCGTCTTCAATGTAGACATCGCTGATAATGGAGCAATCCTCGTTCACAATTTTCCCTCCTTTTATAAGGATCCTGCTTTGGTTTAACATTGTTTCTTTCCCTTTTAGAAGCGCTGGGCATGGGTCTAGAATGTCACTTAGGTATGGGACACACTGGGCGTAGGTCTAGAATGTCACTTAGGTATGGGTTACACAACAAACAAATATTTCACAAGTAGACACACCTCTCACAAAAAGAGAAAGAGAAAAAAAGACATTGCCAGGAAGTAGCCTAGATTCCACACTATTTAGAAAACTTGACCAGACTTGCAGGGCCGTGGTCTCCAAGGACATTACTACTATAAAAAAATCACTCAATTTATCCAGATCACAGATGGCAAGCATGAGCAAGTTAAAATTGTCTGGTAGAAAGTGACAAAGAAATGAACTTGCAGTAGGCCTAAAGTGTGTTTCCATGAAGCTCCAGGGACCACTCATTTTATGTTGGGCGGTCGGCCCTTCCCACAAATAGGCAAATGATTAATGGATTGCTGACTTCTTGCTTTCCAACATTCCCAGGACATGAGGTTAGTCTGAGGTTACAGCCAGAGCCAGCCCTGTGCTTAAGCAACATAGGAGGTTGCCTAGGGCCTCATGCCGGCTGCTAGGAACTCAGCTGGGGTCTCAACTTACTGTTGAGAGTTAGAATAGTAGAATAGACAGGGTGGAAATTTGGTTGTGCATCAGCAGTTTTCCTCTTATGTCAGTCATCGACTGTCACGCAATTAGCACGTCAGCTAACATTTTTTAGATTGTTAAATTAGTCTACCCAGCAGCTATCTAAACTTGTAGATGACTGAATTACCGACCAGGCATGATGGGACCCTGATCTCCAGAGGGATCACATTGATATTGTTAGTTACTCTCACTCGGATATCAAATTAACATAAGTCATGGCAAAAGTTGTAGAATTTCAGGAAATTAGCTTTAAAATGGCAAAAATGTCTCTCCACCCCATGGCAAAATGTTTAGAATGACAGAAAACTTGCATTCAGTAGGTAAACTAAAACCACAGACTGTCAGATAACATTGTGATGTTCCTGGAGCACTCAACACGTCACATCTCTTTGTCTCCTGAACTGTTTTTGTTGTTAGCCACTGGGAGAGATGAGCATTTCAGTGCAGTGGATTGGTTGTCAACAAGAACATCACATCAGTTCAGTTCCCACAACTTTTTTCATCCATTAGTGTATTAAAAATAGAATAAAAAACAGAGACATTGGAGAGACAAAGATGCATGTGGTCGGGAGATAAGGCAGCGCACAGGGCTTAGGAAACACCTAACCTTCACAGTACTTCAATACACAATAACATGTGACTTAAGAGGATTTACATAAGATGAGAGCCCTAATCAGTAGGAGACAAACCAATGAGGCAGCAGTGGCATCTTGTAACTAACAGAAACTCTCGATGCGGCATTAAGAAAGTTCCGATTCAGGGTGGATTTAGAAAGCTGCCGTTGAGCCTTGTTGTTCTTCCCTGTACTACACAGGTCAGGTGTAACTGTAAAAAATATATATCCTGGGAATGATAAACTGAGCAGAAGGTGATATGAATTAAAAAGTGCCAAAATGGCCATTGTTCGTCAAAGTGATTTGATTGTGTTTAGTTTTAGCTCAGAATGTCCTAATTTTTTCAATCTTTGTAATACTTACTTATTATTTACCGGTATAACAGTTACACTTTTCCCATTTCAATTTATAATGTTGTGGGAAAACAGAAAATGCTATTTCCTAATCCTATTGATCCCCTTCATTACCTCTGTGCGCTCTAATAAAGGGAGATCCTGCTTCTTCCTGGTACTGCAGTATCTTTTCTACTTCTTTAGCATATTTTTTATGCTAACAGATGTCTACAAAAAAGTATTTTGAAAGAATGCACATTACAGGGAAAGCATATGTGCATTCTCAATCTGATTCAAGTGTTAAGGAAACACAGACATCCATAGACCCAGACTGGTAAATTGCATTTCCACTAATTGTTGCCCCAGATGGCAATGTTCTCTTCAGATTGCAAAGACATTGAAAGGACTAATATACATTTGTCTCATTCTTTCATAATCCTAGAAACACACAGATACTGAAATAGAGATTTCAAATGATCAGTCCTCCATACATAATGATCAGTCCTCCATACATAATGATCAGTCCTCCATACATAATGATCAGTCCTCCATACATAATGATCAGTCCTCCATACATAATGATCAGTCCTCCATACATAATGATCAGTCCTCCATACATAATGATCAGTCCTCCATACATAATGATCAGTCCTCCATACATAATGATCAGTCCTCCATACATAATGATCAGTCCTCCATACATAATGATCAGTCCTCCATACATAATGATCAATCAATTATCTCTAGATGATCTGTAATCAATAGAACTAAGTGGAAAAAAATGGGACTGTTTGGAGGTGAAAACGCAGTGCGACAACAGTACTTCAAAACATTTGTCAATCACATTGTTGCAGCTCAAGCATCACAAGACAGGCAGCTGTTAAGCAGACTCTAAAAATGTTAAGCTTCCAACAATGGAGAGGCAGAAAATGTGAAGGGAAACAATTAAATTATGCCTTGCATGAAGTTTGCTTTTCATTTTGTGAGGCACATTTAGTGCCATGGTTAATCATTATGCTGTTGAACACGATTTGCAAAAATATTCAAGAGCTTTATGTGCCTCACTGCCCCTTCTGTATTGAAAAATAATGGGCCTCTATCCAATTAAAACCTGCATTAAATCTCTAAAGTATTACATGCACTTTAGCAGTATCTCTCTGATGAGGCTTTTCTGTATGTGCAGATGCTGACAGAGCCTCAGAAAGGAGAGCTTTTTGACTGACTGCTCTCTCTATTCCAGGGCTTGGATTGTATTGATACAGAGTGTTCAAAGCCCTTCACTGAACCCCTGTTCTGAACCAAGCTTAGTTAGTCTACTCTGTGGCATGAGAAATGATGCATGTGATACTGCACTGTACTGTAGGTAGAAGTCAAGGGAAAAAAGCATAATATTCTAGCATGATATGTTATGTTAAGATATGTTTTCTTCAGCTTCAATATAACCTTATTAACCACCCTATGTTTATAATAATTGTTGTATTTTCAAACCAATTCTATTTCAACACATTTATTGATAGTCAGATTTGATAAAGAGCAGAATGGCCAAACTATTCCAAAACATCATGTGAGTCATTGTTCTGTAATAAGGGCAACATTCCAACATGTGAAAATATGATTTATGTGACCATCTGCTTTGTTTGGTCTTAATATAATTATATTTTTGGGTAGCTGAATTTGCATATACAGGCCCCATTCAAAAAAATCATAATCTTGAAGGGTGATGATGGATATGCCCCCAGTATAGATCGATCCCCTTCACTAGTACCACTGCATCTCATTTCTCATTGATAAAGTGACCAAATATGAGAACACATAACAGACAGCTACTGTAGATGTTCAACAACCTCACTATCTACTCATGTTAATTAAAAGATTTGCAACTACACGTGTCTGAAGATAATCAAAATGTCTTCTCCTCTCAGTCCCAGATGTCTCCGCACTGCCGCAGAGCTTGTTTGCTGCAGCAATCTCATGTTTATTTAGAATTAATCAATCTACCCACAATTGAATTAATTAATTTGTGTTTTAATGCTACACTTATAATTGCAAGGCAGATGAATCCGTAGACAAAGCAATCAAATGAATGCAGCAAATATAACCGATGATTGTTGTTCAAACTTATATGTTACCAGAGGGTTTGGATCTTCGTCTGTCTCAAACAGGGTGTTTTTCCAACCACTAGATGGCACCATTGAGTGACATTTCAACTGGTTCGTCCTCTGTCTGTCACAACTTGAATATCCACACAATTTGCAGTCCTAGTGTCCTTACTGAGTTCGTTTCGTTTACATATGTATAGGCTGATGTAATATATATGGGGACCTTTATGACACCTGCAGTTACAGATACATGTCTTCTTGTCTTTACATTGATGGGCAACCAAAGTAATGATGATGTGGAGGTCGATGGACTTCTCAACCAGACAGTGTCAAGAGCAATAACACCCTGTTTAAAAACGAAAGACTGACATTTACATGTTTATCATGTGGAAATCAAAGAGGACATTTCCCAGTGCCATTAAGTTGACATAATATTTCATCTGCTTTCTCTGTGAGGTGTGAAACATGAGCTCACGTTTCCTCTAAATGTCACAGGGTTTGTGTTCTCTCCAGGAAAATATTCACAAAGGATTGGTAGTGCTGAGCAGGGCACTCTATTTGATTTAGTCCATGCAGTATTAAATACTTCAGAGTAAAATTCCCACAAATGTGAATTCCCAACATATTGATTCTATATACATTGAGTGTACAAAACATTAGGAACACCTGCTCTTTCCATGACATAGACTGACCAGGGGAATCCAGGTAAAAACTATGATCTGTTATTGATGTCACTTATTAAATCCACTTCAATCAGTGTAGATGAAGGGGAGGATACAGGTTACAGATGGATTTTTAAGCCTTTAGACAATTGACACATGGATTGTGTATGTTTGTCATTCAGAGGGTGAATGAGCAAGACAACATATTTAAGTGTCTTCAAACGAGGTATGGTAGTAGGTGCCAAGCGCACCGGTTTGAGTGTCTCAAAAACTGCAAGGCTGCTGGGTTTTCATGCTCAACCGTTTTTCTTGTGTATCAAGAACGGTCCACCAAACAAAAGACATCCAGACAACTTGACGCAACTGTGGGAAGCTTTGGAGTCAACATGGGCCAGCAGCCCTGTGGAACGCTTTCAACACCTTGGAGAGTCCATTCCCCGACAAGTTGAGGCTGGTGTTCCTAAAAGGTGTTCCTAATGTATTGTACACTCAGTGTATATGTCAAGGAAGGACAAGTTAAAGTTGTCCAACAATGACTATATACTTACACCATTAAAAGTGATTTCACATTTTTAAATAGCTTTTTAAAATGATTTAATTTACTCTTGTGTTTTGTTAATCTAATTTGTATTGAGGTACAGTGCTCAGTCATATTCACATTTCCAACAGCACATACATTTTTTGTTAAGAATTCAATGACTTCTGCCAAATCTTAATACTTTTGTTTACTAATGTTTATATATTTTCAGGCATTTCAGGAATATACTTGAATCATTTCACACCCTCAGTGAAAAAAAAACCCCAATGATAATACTCTGCTCCTTTTAGTTGATCATTACTGAAGATCTGCACAGATGGATGTGATGTGATGAATACGTATGCTATCGTATTACTGCACTGCTCCACTAATACACTCTGCACCACAGATTCCCTCGGAGATACTCTGACTGAAAAGAGAAGTATTTTGGGATCACAGTTAGAATATCTGGAGATATAGATATATCACATGAAATATATATATATAACTTTTAAAAAACAAGATTATAATTTGGTGTCTTAAATATATTTCTGTTATTGTTATTTGGGTGTGTTGGTTACTAAATAGTTAGCTATTCACAATTATTCATATGTATACCTTCTGGTGTTAAAAATCAAAACTTCTTGTCATGTCTGCTGGCTTTTCCCTATTCTTCTGTCCTCCCTGTCCTCCCTGTCCTTCCTGTCCTTCCTGTCCTTCCTGTCCTTCCTGTCCCCTGTCCTCCCTGTCCCTCTGTCCTCCCTGTCCCTCTGTCCTCCCTGTCCTTCTGTCCTCCATGTCCTCCCTGTCCTTCTGTCCTCCATGTCCTCCCTGTCCCTCTGTCCTCCCTGTCCTTCTGTCCTCCCTGTTCCTCTGTCCTCCCTGTCCTTCTGTCCTCCATGTCCTTCTGTCCTCCCTGTCCTCCCTATCCTTCTGTCCTCCCTGTCCTTATGTCCTCCCTGTCCTCCCTGTCCTTCTGTCTTCCCTGTCCTCTCTGTCCTCCCTGTCCTTCCTTCCTCCCTGTCCTCCCTGTCTTTCTGTCCTCCCTGTCCTCCTTGTCCTTCTGTCCTCCCTGTCCTACTGTCCTCCCTGTCCTTCTGTCCTCCCTGTCCCTCTGTCCTCCCTGTCCTTCTGTCCTCCATGTCCTCCCTGTCCCTCTGTCCTCCCTGTCCTTCTGTCCTCCCTGTCCCTCTGTCCTCCCTGTCCTTATGTCCTCCCTGTCCTCCCTGTCCTCCCTGTCCTTATGTCCTCCCTGTCCTCCCTGTCCTTCTGTCTTCCCTGTCCTCTCTGTCCTCCCTGTCCTTCCTTCCTCCCTGTCCTCCCTGTCTTTCTGTCCTCCCTGTCCTCCTTGTCCTTCTGTCCTCCCTGTCCTTCTGTCCTCCCTGTCCTCCCTGTCCTCCTTGTCCTTCTGTCCTCCCTGTCCTTCTGTCCTCCCTGTCCTCCCTGTCCTCCCTGTCCTTCTGTCCTCCCTGTCCTCCCTGTCCTCCCTGTCCTCCCTGTCCTTCTGTCCTCCCTGTCCTCCTTGTCCTTCTGTCCTCCCTGTCCTTCTGTCCTCCCTGTCCTCCCTGTCCTTATGTCCTCCCTGTCCTTCTGTCCTCCCTGTCCCCTGTCCTCCCTGTCCTTCTGTCCTCCCTGTCCTTCTGTCCTCCCTGTCCTCCCTGTCCTTCTGTCCTCCTTGTCCTTCTGTCCTCCCTGTCCTTCTGTCCTTCTGTCCTCCCTGTCCTCCCTGTTTTTCTGTCCTCCCTGTCCTTCTGTCCTCCCTGTCCTTCTGTCCTCCCTGTCTTTCTGTCCTCCCTATCCTTCTGTCCTCCCTGTCCTCCCTGTCCTTCTGTCCTCCCTGTCTTTCTGTCCTCCCTGTCCTCCCTGTCTTTCTGTCCTCCCTATCCTTCTGTCCTCCCTGTCCTCCCTGTCCTTCTGTCCTCCCTGTCTTTCTGTCCTCCCTGTCCTCCCTGTCCTTCTGTCCTCCCTGTCTTTCTGTCCTCCCTATCCTTCTGTCCTCCCTGTCCTCCCTGTCCTTCTGTCCTCCCTGTCTTTCTGTCCTCCCTGTCCTTGTCCTCCCTGTCCTTCTGTCCTCCCTGTCCTTCTGTCCTCCCTGTCTTTCTGTCCTCCCTGTCCTCCCTGTCCTTCTGTCCTCCCTGTCCTCCCTGTCCTTCTGTCCTCCTTGTCCTTCTGTCCTCCCTGTCCTTCTGTCCTTCTGTCCTCCCTGTCCTCCCTGATTTTCTGTCCTCCCTGTCCTTCTGTCCTCCCTGTCCTTCTGTCCTCCCTGTCTTTCTGTCCTCCCTATCCTTCTGTCCTCCCTGTCCTCCCTGTCCTTCTGTCCTCCCTGTCTTTCCTGTCTTTCTGTCCTCCCTATCCTTCTGTCCTCCCTGTCCTCCCTGTCTTTCTGTCCTCCCTATCCTTCTGTCCTCCCTGTCCTCCCTGTCCTCCCTGTCCTTCTGTCCTCCCTGTCTTTCTGTCCTCCCTGTCCTCCCTGTCCTTCTGTCCTCCCTGTCTTTCTGTCCTCCCTATCCTTCTGTCCTCCCTGTCCTCCCTGTCCTTCTGTCCTCCCTGTCCTCCCTGTCCTTCTGTCCTCCCTGTCTTTCTGTCCTCCCTGTCCTCCCTGTCCTTCTGTCCTCCCTGTCTTTCTGTCCTCCCTGTCCTCCCTGTCCTCCCTGTCCTTCTGTCCTCCCTGTCTTTCTGTCCTCCCTGTCCTCCCTGTCCTTCTGTCCTCCCTGTCCTTCTGTCCTCCCTGTCCTGTTTTAAAAAGGCAGCCCTATAGAATCACAGCATTTCAACAAGTACATGACTTTCCACATAACAAGTGAATGCAATGCTGTCTTCCCTCATTTCTGGAGAGGTACTTTTTTTTACCTGTGAAGAGGGAATGTAAATACAGGATTTATAAAATGTTTATGGTGTGTTGTAAAGAGAGGTGTTGAAGAATACAGTGCATCACATACTCCACATTTACAGTGTAATTCAGTGCAGCTGAGAGACTGTTTTAAAAAATTGTGATACAGTTAAATAGTTCAATTATGACCATTTTGGAGCTTAATTTATTTAGCATTTATTTTATTAGTGCATGAATATGGAGATCTGTCTGTCTGCTGTTATTTTGCCATAGTACAGGACAGAAGCTAAAAAATGTTCTCTGGACTACAGTGTCAGTGTATTTTTCTGTAAATACTTTCTGGATATGTTGTTTGGAAGGAAAGTTGACATGTAGTGGTTTGTGTGTAGGCTACCAGTCAGTCTGTACAAAGTGGGCATATGCTGTCTTTTTATAGCATACTGGTGACTACACTATCTAATCTTTAATACTTTGGGTTGTCGCCTGGCCCCCAATTCCCAGCATGCTTTGAAACATGTAAGTCTCTTTTCAATCAGTTTTCGAGCATAGCATCGATATTGGCTGTGTTTGTGGCAAGAGGAGGCGCTTTGGCGGCTTGATGTGAGAGAACTGTCATGGGAGGTTTCAGCTTGACCCAGCTTAAACACACCAATGAAAAGAAGAGGAAACAAAGAAAACGACCATATTTAACCAAATCTGCGGCTTACTCCCTAAAACACACGATAATGATATCCTCTTAACGCGCCATGAACACTGGCGTATTACAGCCCTCATGGCAGCGGCAGCCAGCATTCAAGATGGCAGAAAACAACATCAACAATTAGAGCCGGGAGACCATTGTTCTCTCCCTCTCAATTCACCTTCCGTTGTTTTCTCAAGAATAGTAACATTATAATGAACATGGCGACAACAATAATGAACTAAAACCTTACAGAGGATCATTTTTTCATGATGAAATACTGTTGCATGTTAAACTGTATTTAAGTAATATATGTTTGTAAAATGGCGTCGACAGACATGGCAGCTCTGCTTCTAGCTCCTATGCATACTACTAAATGAGTTCCTTATGATTGTCAGTTGGTTTAGAATCCATTACAAGCTCTTTCCTATGTGTTTGATAACATCTCATCACAAGAGCAAGAACAGATCTTTGCTTCATGAGCTTTACAGTGTATTTGTTCATTATTAGGTTAGCCAGAATAACTCTCTGACGGTTCCTCCCTCTCTCTGCATGACTAAAAATAGATATATCTTTCATGATGGGTTTCTTGTTGTTTTCCTGAATGTTAATTAGCGATTAGTTGGAATAATTCTCAAATTGTCTCTTTTCTCTCAGTGGAGGATAGTCTGTTATTTTAATCAAGCAGAGGTCAGATGTATTAACTCAGCAGGAGAGTGTGGAGTGAAGCTGCGGAAACCAGCAACAACTCTGCATTGTACCACATCTCTGCCACGCACATTTCTAATTTCTACCCCCCTGATTCACAGTTGATGGAATGGAAGAATCTTTGGGGTGGTATGGTGGCTGGCGAGGGGGGAGTTTTGTTTCATGTTTTTGTTGCTCACGGATTCTTTTTGATTAGTCATTTGATGCTGCTCCCCCCTAGTTTCCCCCTCCTCTAACCAGGACAATGATATGACGCTCATCGACACTATAGTGGTAGGCTTGATAACCAACAACGATAAGATGGCCTACAGGGATGAGGTGAGGGCCCTCGGAGTGTGGTGTCAGGAAAATAACCTCACACTCAATGTCAACAAAACAAAGGAGATGATTGTGGACTTCAGGAAACAGCAGAGGGAGCACCCCCCTATCCACATCAACGGAACAGTAGTGGAGAAGGTGGAAAGTTAAGTTCCTTGGCGTACACATCACGGACAAACTGAAATGGTCCACCAACACAGACGGCGTGGTGAAGAAGGCGCAACCACGACATCTTCAACCTCAGGAGGCTGAAGAAATTTGGCTTGTCACCAAAAACACACAAACTTTTACAGATGCACAATCGAGAGCATCCTGTCAGGCTGTATCACCGCCTGTTACGGCAACTGCTCCGCCCACAATCGTAAGGCTCTCCAGAGGTCTGAGTGAGGTCTGCACAACGCATCACTGGGGACAAACTACCTGCCCTCCAGGACACCTACACCACCCGATGTCACAAGAAGGCCAAAAAGATCATCAAGGACAACAATCACCCGAGCCACTGACTGTTCACCCCGCTATCATCCAGAAGGCGAGGTCAGTACAGGTGCATCAAAGCTGGGACCAAGAGACTGAAAAACAGCTTCTGTCTCAAGGCAATTACTAACATTGAGTGGCTGCTGCCAACATACTGACTCAAATCTCTATTCATTTTAATAATACAAAAATTGATGTAATAAATGTATCACTATTTACTTAAACAATGCCATATATAATGTTTACATACCCTACATTACTCATCTCATATGTAGATACTGTACTCTATACTATCTACTACATCTTGTCTATGCTGCACGGCCATCACTCATCCATATACAGTGCCTTGCGAAAGTATTCGGCCCCCTTGAACTTTGCGACCTTTTGCCACATTTCAGGTTTCAAACATAAAGATATAAAACTGTATTTTTTTGTGAAGAATCAACAACAAGTGGGACACAATCATGAAGTGGAACGACATTTATTGGATATTTCAAACTTTTTTAACAAATCAAAAACTGAAAAATTGGGCGTGCAAAATTATTCAGCCCCCTTAAGTTAATACTTTGTAGCGCCACCTTTTGCTGCTCCTTAGGTTCCCCCCCTCTGACAGGGATGATGATACAGCCGCACACAAGACTCCTGATGAGAGGCTCCCAGTAGTGTGGTAACGTTTACTCACAGGCCAGTTAGAGGGGAGAAGGGGGAGGGGGAGAGAGAGTGAGAGAGGGGGGTCATGGGGGAAAGAAGAGGGAGAGAGGGGGAGACAGATGGATAGAGGGAGAGTGAGAGAGGTAGAGAGAAAGAGAGAGAGCAAGACGGGGATAAAAAGAGAACAGTCTCCAGCTTGATCAGACTATTCATCAAAATGTCTTGGTCTTATCGCAGTTCAGATCTTTTGACAACCTATAGCTTTTCTCATTGCATTATGGCAGTCTGCCTCACGTCGACCAGATAAATAAATCCAAATGTAATTTAGCCAGGTTTCCCCTCGCTAACTTCTAGATGTCTAGATGTGCAACACATCAAACTACTTTGGCCAACTTCCTCTGAGTTGTTGACCTTCATTCATTCAGAACCCCATGCTCAGACAGGTTGATTTGAGGTGACATGAAGTCAATGACTGTAATAGTACATAGCAAGAGTTCAACACTCAATTAGAAATGCAAAAGTCCTATTGAAACCTGAGAGCATCAAAGCTCATGAACACAGAGGGAAATGCCTCTTCAAGTGTCCACTTAGTATGTCAAATTCAACCGGAAGGACAGTCAAAACACCTTTCCATTCAGCAAACAACAAGAAAGGCAGGTGCATTTGAGGCTAGAATCAGCATTCCCCTCTGATCTGACACACGGAGCGATAGTATCACCAGGTGCATTTGACTTGTCTGATCTGTAGCTAGCTTAGCTCACCCTGTAATAAGCTGCTTTAAACATCAGTATGTACTGATAACATCTGGAGTATGTCGTTTTTGACTTTCAGAGACATTTTTTTATTTTCTCCCACTTTTGGGGGTTTTAAGAAAATGTCAGTTGAATCATATCTCAATGCTTTGATAATGGGTGCTTTTACATGCTAGGAGCTGAACAGTTACTTCAGTGTCTTAAATATCCAGTATATGGAAGAAATTAGAAAAAGTCTCCAAATGAAATTTGCTCAGGCCTTGTTTTGCTTGAGTGTAGCTGGAGCTCTATGCAACCCAACTTGACCATCATACAGAGACATTTAATTGTTTCATGAAGAATTATAGCCAATCAAATTGGACGAGTATCTGTAAATGACAGTGTTGTAAGAGCAAATAGTGAGGTTACTAAGTGGAGTATGAACAGGCTAGAATCCTACAACACTACAAGGACTGGAGTCAATGTAATAGTGAAATTATGTTGTTTTGTCATTGGTTTTATCTCACTATTTGTGTTGATGGTAATCTATAAATGTAGTTCGCAAATCATGTGCTAACAATAGACAAAATACTGTTATAAATGGTACCCACTAATGAATAACTCTATTGTGGGTTAACTTGTGGAAGTATTGAGGGACAGAAACGTGGAGCTGTAGTGTTGGAGCCTGCAGGTGCAAATCCAGCTGCTAGACTTCTGCACATGTTTTCCTCTGTTCTGTCAGTCAAAATGACAGGCAGGTGAGGCACGCACGCACGCACACACGCACGCACGCACACACACACACACACACACACACACACACACACACACACACACACACACACACCACGATCAGAACAAGATATATGCAGCATGCCAAGGAGGAGCAAGCTTATTTCCCCTTTGATTATTACAGAGAGAAAGTTATTCAGGTGAAACTAAATTCAAATTCATTGCAACTTCACTTATTTCAGAATAACAAAATACTGCACAGCAATTTCACACGATTGCAGTACAAGGCCAGAAGCATGTGCAGTTTTGAGTAGACCAGGGGAACCCGTGGCACTACCACCCACTTAAGTCATTTAAACAGCGTGAGAGGGAATGGCCAGGGGGCATATTCAAACAGCCCTGTGGCGGTTCCATGTTACTGTCAGACCGACCGCAGAGCAGCGAGCCACAGACAGTCAGTCAGTAGGAGCAGCTGCAGATTTGTCTTGACCTAGTTATCCTCCATGAATAGAATATAAGAAATCTAACCACCACAAACAACAACAACAACAGTTTGATGAAATACAAAATATACATTTTTGGTAGCTCTCTTTTTATAATGAAGTGGTGGAGCGAGTGCATAGAGACTGAAGCCTATGGAGGATGGGGTTGGGGGAGTTCTAGTACATTACAGGTGGGGGGGTCTAGGTAACAGAGCATTATCTGCATCTCAAAATGGATCCTTGACTAATCCTAGAGTCTGAGCTCCGTACTCCCATGATGCTCTCTGGGAGGAGAGCTGGACTACTGGTGGTAGATGGGGGAAGGGGAGGGCCCTCGGTTCCTCTTCCATGGGACAACAGTGTAACCCCTTTCCACTCCCCCACACTAGATCATGTTTGGGTGTCCCCTCTGCCCTATACGACATCTTCAAGTCAAATCAATACTGTGTGAGGTGATGGTCAACTGACGAGGCTCATCTAAAAAATAATCCCCCTCGAATGTCACTTACTTACAATTTACAAACCATCAACACAAACTACTAGGCTAGGAGGATATCCTCCATTCATCTTTTAATTAGTTGGTTTGCATTGGCTGCTGGTTCTTTAAGTGGCCGGGCAGGCGGGAGGATTTGTTTTTAATTTGCTGAAACACAGCCTGTAACCCAGTGTTGTACTGCTCCACGCAGGCTGCAGTCCCCTTTGATACAAGCTAACGGAGCCCCACCAAGCTACATAATATACAGCGCAATGAAAAGCCCACTAATTCCAAATCATCTTAAGGAGCGATGTGTGCAGCAAGAGAAAGAGCCATACAACGACTAAAAAGAAAAACCAGATCACAAAAACACCATATGATTTCTGTTTTGCCTGGACATGAATCCCAGTGTGTTTCAACAGAATCATTGACTGTCATTTGCTGTAATTGATTAAACGAGAGCTACTTCACACAGATTTTCTGTGCACAGCTTACTAACTCAGTGGAACCAGAAGAGGAAATGTACAGTAAGATCGTGCTTCTTCTTAACATTGTAGGACACCTCCTTCATTTGCTCATAGATAGTGAGATCAGTGGAATTTGGTAAGCTTGGTACATTGTTTATTTATAGTGTATCATAGGCTATAGTATATTTTGGTTTATTTTGAAACTAAGCAGTTGTACAGTATATTGTGTCCACTTCAAAATGGCAAAACAGTGATGTTCTGTTACATGAGTATTAATTTACCAGTATTCATTTACCAGTATTCATTTACCAGTATTCATTAACCAGTATTCATTTACCAGAATTCTTTTCCCAGTATTAATTTACCATTATTCATTTACCAGTATTCATTTACCAGTATTCATTTACCAGTATTCATTTACCAGTATTCATTAACCAGTATTTATTTACCAGTATTAATTTACCAGTATTCATTTACCAGTATTCATTTACCAGTATGCATTTACCAGTATTAATTTACCAGTATTAATTTACCAGTATTCATTTACCAGTATTCATTAACCAGTATTAATTTACCAGTATTCATTTACCAGTATTCATTAACCAGTATTCATTTACCAGTATTCATTTACCAGTATGCATTTACCAGTATTCATTTACCAGTATTCATTAACCAGTATTCATTAACCAGTATTCATTTACCAGTATTCATTTACCAGTATTCATTAACCAGTATTCATTTACCAGTATTCATTAACCAGTATTCATTTACCAGTATTCATTTACCAGTATTCATTTACCAGTATTCATTTACCATACCCCTGCTGGCATTTTCTATATGCAGTTTCTTTCTTTTGTGAGCTTGACCTGTCATGTGACCTCAGTAAACAGGAAGTTTTGGAAGACGATCATGTTTGATTTTGCATACAGTACCTTTGGAATAAAAAAATAAAAAAATACATAATTAAACATTATTGTCACATACACCGGATAGGTGCAGTGAAATGTGTTGTTTTACAAGGTCAGCCAGAGTAGTACAGAAACCCTGGAGAAAATTTGCACGCAATGATAATTTACTTTTCTAAACATTAAAACACAGCATTGGGATTGAAAACCCTATGGATAATAAGGTTTTTGAGAGCTATTGGTTTACATGCTGATACTAGCTAGCTGTACTTACCTGTTCTTTTCTTATACAAGACCGTGCTAGCTTTGTCAACAACAAAACATCTGGGATACATTTGCTGTTATAGCTAACAGAATATACTTTGTTTGTTAATATTAACAGTTGAAGGACGATTAGTTAGTAATTTTAGGGAAATGATGAGTGAAACGGCAGACAAGGCCGGGGAACCAACAGTGCTTACAGTACACAGTGTTTATGGAGGACAGACTTCAACAGGGTCTTGTCATTGTCTCTCTAAGTGACAGAGCTGCAGTGGAGACGGGTCTAAAACTGGCCGGTGGGTTGTTTTTAGACTTGGCTGGAGGAGAGAAAAGTTGCCAGCTTCACAACTAGGTCAGCTATAATGGTCTACGTGTCGGTGAGTCGGTGTGTTAGTATCACAGCATCTCTGACTTGTCCAACTCTTCACCAAGACTCTGTCCTACAGAGCTACTGTTCTGTAGGTCTTCTCTCCTAAACCCTAATCTAGCACACCTGGTCTAATTATTAGCTGGTTGATAAGCTGAATCAGGTCAGTTACAGCTGGGGCTGTAAAACAGAAGAGGTAGCTCTCTACGAACAGGGTTGGAGAGCCCTACCGTACTCTACAGTACTGTACACTCCCCAGCCTTTTACTGTGTCAAGTACAATACCACTAGGTCAGGACTACTATAGTTACTGATGAAAAGGAAATGTACAACATTAAACCGATCAACATTGATGGACATTAACCAAAGCACATTCAGTATACATTATTGCTATCCCCTAACCACCTCATTTTGTTAGGAAAACAACCTCCCTCTATCCTGCGTTACTGGGGTTGCTCTTGAAAATAATGTATATTTGTACAGTCATATTATAGTCAAATCACAGATAATCATGACTGTTTGTTACCACTGAGCACACAAACCTTTTACAGGTCAGAGACTCAAGAGGTTGAGCAAATATCCATGATATAATTACTGTAACAGATGTAGACGTGTTCATTAAGTAATGGAGAGTACAGGTTAGTGTAATTGTGTGATGAGCCACTGTTAAAGTACCACGGCCTCCATCTCAAGTCGGACAGGTAAACAATCTAATTGATTCCCACTGGTGACTTGCTGGACTGCTTGTCATTATTTCCAGTTAAATGCGGTCCTATTCCCAGTGTTTCCTGAACAGAGGAGCACATCATCTGTACCACTGAAAACATGTCAAGTTAGAGCGAGTAATTTGTGGTGCTGAATGACAAGTACCAAGTACAGACTCCTGCTCAGTACTCTGAGCGCTCATTAGACAACACATTTTCAGAAGTCACAGAGCTCCCATGTTTTTGTAGTTTTGGTGGGGAATAAACAAATACTGCTTGAATACTGCAATGTCATAAGAACAAGCAGAAGGAAGTTAAACCGGAATTGACATGTCTCATACAGCTGACTGTTTAGAACGTTGACAGCCATCTGTGTGGATTATTTTCACTCCCACTAATGAGCTACTGGTTGAAGAGACCCAATCTACACAGGCCTGTCCCATGGGCCCAGTGCAGCTGCTGGGAACACACACACACACACACACACACACACACACACACACACACACACACACACACACACACACACACACACACACACACACACACACCGACTATACGACTTTCCTGCCGTGTTTGAAAGTGTACTGTAGCTAACTTATATTTGAAGTCACACATGAATCTAAACTAAAAGTGAATGCATTGCACAAAACCCCATGGTGGTGTAAAGGACGGCACAAAATGTTGTGAGAATTCCACTGAGACTTAAATGATTTAACATAGCTTCTGTGTTTGTGTGTATTGGTGTGCACCTGTGTTTGTGTATATTGGTGTGCACCTGTGTTTGTGTATATTGGTGTGCACCTGTGTTTGTGTGTATTGGTGTGCACCTGTGTTTGTGTGTATTGGTGTGCACCTGTGTTTGTGTGTATTGGTGTGTACCTGTGTTTGTGTATATTGGTGTGCACCTGTGTTTGTGTATATTGGTGTGCACCTGTGTTTGTGTGTATTGGTGTGCACCTGTGTTTGTGTGTATTGGTGTGTACCTGTGTTTGTGTATATTGGTGTGCACCTGTGTTTGTGTATATTGGTGTGCACCTGTGTTTGTGTGTATTGGTGTGCACCTGTGTTTGTGTGTATTGGTGTGTACCTGTGTTTGTGTATATTGGTGTGCACCTGTGTTTGTGTATATTGGTGTGCACCTGTGTTTGTGTGTATTGGTGTGCACCTGTGTTTGTGTGTATTGGTGTGTACCTGTGTTTGTGTATATTGGTGTGCACCTGTGTTTGTGTGTCTGCATGTGTTTCCACGTGTGTGTTTCGTAGGCCTATTTTTGTGTGAGAGAGAGAAATTCATTGTAAAGTGTGAAGGAATGTAGCCATGGCAAGACTGTGTTATTCAGTCAAAGTTTGTCTATTGTAGTCTTTCCCCTCACTAATATTTCACACAACTTAATGCTATGACAATGAGCATAGCAGCAACTATTTGATCCCTATCATGTCTAGAAGCAGATGAGCTGGGATGCCAGCGACACAGCAGCTGAATAGGACTGACAGGAAGTGTCTAATCAATGTCTCCCAGGACTGGAGACCGAGCCGCTCGCCTTTGTTTCTTTTTGTAAATACAAGCCTCTTTAACATCACAATATAATCCATTATCTAACTCAGCAAGGTACATTTTGGGGAGTCGTCGTTGCACAAAACATATATTTTATTTTCCGTCTGCTTGGAGATCACTGGGTTGAGATCTAAAGTCATGCAAATGTTACAGGAGGGAAAATACTGGCAAACGCATTTCTAATTATTCCATATCAGCAGATTTGCAAGAAATAGAATGTGTTTATTTTTTTTTTAAAGAGAAGAGTTTATGATCAGTGAGAGCTTGGGCATGGCGCTGTTTAGGAATTCACAGCATTTTGATCTAATCACAAAATCTAAATATTCATGAAGCACAATGATATCTCCGTCAAGCAGGCGGCCGGCCATTAATTTAGAAATCCAGGTAATTTATTAACGTTTATCAAAGGTTTAAAAAGCCTTCCACTGTGTTTGTAATGCAGGTTAGGAGAGAGGCAGTATTGTACAAGTGATTCCTGATGATTTATAATGGTGTGGGTGTGAGTGCAATTTGGACCAGGTATTCAATTAGAATGGATGTTTAATTTCAGCTTTGAGATATCCAGTTAAAAGTTATATTGAAATGGTATTTCCCTAGACACTACACACATATCTATTATCAGCATGTAGGCCACAGCACATTTGATAACTCTGGTTTTTGCTTCTATCATTGTTACACTGTAATGAGCCATCCTTTCATTCCCCCTTTTACTATAATTTACATTGAAATTTTAGTCATTTAGCAGCCACTCCTATCCAGAGCTACTTTGTTAGTGCATTCACCTTAAGATAGCTAGGTGGGACAACCACATACAGTCATAGTAGGTACGTTTGTCCTAAAGTAGCAAAGTCAGAGCTAGTAAAGGGGAAAATATCAAGTCCGAGTGTTACAGTAGTTCACAAAGGGGGGTGTGGGGGGATTATTTAAGATACTCTTTGAAGAGGTAGGGTTTCAGATGTTTGTGACGGGGACTCAGATGTGACAGGGACTCTGCTGTCCTAGCTTCAGGGGGAAGCTTGGACTGGGCTGAATGGGAGCTCTCCTCCCAGAGGGGTGGGAGGGCCAAGAGACCAGAGGTGGCAGAACGGAGTGCTCAGGTTGGGTGTAGGGTTTGAACATAGCCTGAATGTAGTGAGGGGCAGTTCCTCTTGCTGCTTCGTAGACAAGTACCATGGTCTTGTAGTGGATGCGAGCTTCGACTGGAAGCCAGTGGAGTGTGCTGAGGAGCAGGGTGACATGGGAGAACTTGGGAGTGTTGAACACCAGGCGGGCTGCAGCATTCTGGATAAGTTACAGGTGTTTGATGGCACAAGGAGGGAGCCCAGCCAACAGAGAGTTACAGTAGTCTAGACGGGAGATGAAAATTGTCTGGATTAGGACCTGCGCCGCTTCCTGTGTGAGGTTGGGTCGTACTCTACAGATGTTGTAGAGCATGAACCTGCAGGAGCGAGTCACTGCTTTGATGTTTGCAGCGAACGACAGGGTGTTGTCCAGGATCTCGCCAACGTTCTTTGCACTCTGCACTTGGCGACATCGTGGAGTTGTCAACCGTGATGGAAAGGTCTTGGAGCGGGCAGGCTTTTCCCAGGAGGAAGAGCAGCTCCGTCTTGTCGAGGTTGAGCTTGAGGTGGTGGGCCGACATCCAAGTTGAGATATCTGCCAGACACCCAGAGATGTGTGTCACCTCCTGGGTGTCAGAAGGGGGTAAAGAGAAAAGTAGTTGAGTGTCATCCACATAGCAATGATAGGAGAGATCATGTGAGGATATGACGGAGCCGAGTGACTTGGTGTATAGAGAGAAGAGGAGAGGGACTAGAACCGAGCCCTGGAGGACACCAGTAGTGAGAGTATGTAGTGCAGACACAGATCCTCTCCACGTCAACTGCCAGGTAGGATGCAATCCAAGAGTGTGCAGAGCCTGAGACGCCCAGCCCTGTGGAGATGGAGGATCTCACATGGATTAAGGTCTTGTTAGTAAGCTTTTCACGGTAAGGTCTACACCTGTTGTATTCGGCGCATGTGACAAATAACATTTGATTTGATTTGATTCAAGTGTTGATAGATCTAGGAGGATGATAGCAGAGAATAGAGAATCAGCTTTGGCTGTGCGGAGAGCCCCGTGAAAGCGAGAAGAGCAGTCTCGGTTGAGTGACGTGTCTTGAAGCCTGTCTGGTTAGGTTCAAGAAGATAATTCTGAGAGCAATAGCGAGAGAGTTGGTGAAAGACAGCACGCTCAAGTGTTTTGGGGAGAAAGAAAGAAGGGATACCGGGTCATAGTTTTTGACTTCAGAGGAGTCGAGTGTTGGTTTCTTAAGGAGGGGAGCAACTCGGGCCATTTATAAGTCAAAAGGGACACAGCCAGTGGTCAGGGAGGAGGGGATGGGGTCGAGTGTTGATTTCTTAAGGAGGGGAGCGACTCGGGCCATTTATAAGTCAAAAGGAACACATCCAGTGGTCAGGGAGGAGGGGATGGGGTCGAGTGTTGATTTCTTAAGGAGGGGAGCGACTCGGGCCATTTATAAGTCAAAAGGAACACATCCAGTGGTCAGGGAGGAGGGGATGGGGTCGAGTGTTGATTTCTTAAGGAGGGGAGCGACTCGGGCCATTTATAAGTCAAAAGGGACACAGCCAGTGGTCAGGGAGGAGGGGATGGGGTCGAGCGGGAAGATTGTCTGGACCTCTCAGATTTAATCTGGAGAGACATGGAAGAAAGAGGTCAAGGCGTAGGGTAGGTCGGTGTGAGTGGGCTCAATAGGCTGAGTGAATGACGAGCGGATGTCGTCAACGTTCTTTTCAAAGGTGTTGACAAAGTCGTCTTCAGAGAGGGAGGCTAAAGGGGGAGGGGTTGGAGGATTAAGGAGGGTAGAGAGCTGGAAAATAGTTTCCTAAGGTTAGAGGCAGAAGCTTGAAATGTAGAGTGATAGAAGTGGCTTTAGCAGCAGATACAGAGGAAGAGAAGGTAGAGAGGAGGGACTGGAAGGATGATTGAACCTCCAGAATTTTAGCTTAGTTGCCCTCAGCCCTGTTCTGTAAGCAGCCCTGTTCTGTATGCAGCCATGTTCTGTAATCAGCCCTGTTCTGTATGCAGCCCTGTTCTGTAATCAGCCCTGTTCTGTACGCAGCCCTGTTCTGTACGCAGCCCTGTTCTGTAATCAGCCCTGTTCTGTAATCAGCCCTGTTCTGTAAGCTTGCAATGAGTCACTCAGCCAAGGAGCACGAGGGAAGGGCCATGCCGACCAGAAGGAAAGGAGGAATAGATCTGATTTCTTAAAGGCCCAGTGCAGTCAAAATTGCGTGTTTTGTATCATATTGTACAGCAGATGATGACGCTAACACTGTAATAATGTATTTTTTTTATAGTTGCTGGTTGAAAATACAATCTACACAGGACTTTCTAATCAGCAGGTTTGAATGGGTGGGAGTTTTGGCTTTCCATGGTGACATCACCATGCGGAAGTTTGATTAATGGACCAATAGGAGTTCCAATAACACCTAGTTTTCAGTTTTTCCCCTCTACACTCAGACCATTTCCACACAGTCCTAGCAAAATTCTTGCTTGACAAATAGTTTTTTTTCTTTAAAAAGTCATGTTTGCCCATTTGAATGGAAATCTATTACAGTAAGGTACTTCATTGTTACCCAGAAATAATTTGATATTGATATAAAAAATGTATACTCGCAAGAAAAAAATATGAAGACTGTTTCCCCTCTGCCCCCCACCATCCCCTAAACCCAATCCTCCTCTTCATCATCATAGTCATCATCACCATCATCATTATTGTCATCTTACTGTCTAAACTGGCCTGATAGGTTGACTATATGTCATACTGTATGTGAGCCTGAGCTACAATGTCAAGTTCCACGTCCACTGAGTATCCTACACTTCCTGTGTGGTTTCAGGGAGGGACAACTCCAACCTCCACATTACACATAACAGCTACATTACAGGGCTTTTTAACACACACACACACACACACACACACACACACACACACACACACACATGCACGCGCACACACGCACACACACACACGAACACAGTCATTAACATGCTCTACTGTATTTATTTAGGGAATAGGTTAACAGAGACAAAACTAAATCTAATTCAATGAATTGTTAAATGATATCTTACTGTTTTTCTTTAATACATCAGAGAATCCTTTCTACATGTTTTCAATGTGTGGAGAGACTCTTTCATCTCATCAGTGAAAATCACACAGGGGGTTCAGGAGTTTTTTCTTAATCAGTTCGCTCTCTTGTGTTCAGATGATATCTCATTGTACATCTAGCCGTCTCATGGAACCCAGAAAGAGATATAGATATCATTCCATTGTTCCACTGAAAGCTTGGGAGAACGTACGTGGAAAACGAATAACTGGTAGAGCGTCTGGATGTCATTGTCTCTGAGATATTGCTGCTGAGTGAATTCAAAGAGCCTGAAGCAGAGCTAAGCTGAGCCACGAGCTCTGATCGCAGCCTGATAACCACAGGACAGATCAATAAGTGTGTTGTAAAGGTTAACTGCTGTGATGTTGTACGTTGTTATTGGACTACGTGTGTCACGGTGAATGATACTGACACCCTTTCTCCTCTTCCTGTTCACTGCTGCAGGTTGGGCTGAAGTGGAGGAGGGCCATAGACGAGGGTCAAGTGTGGAAGGGTTGAACCTGTCACCTTCTGAGCCAGTCATCCATCCCCAAGACCCTAATGTGATTCCTCATAGCTTCAGCTCATGAATTCAGGTTGGTAGGGCTACAGTGGAATGTATCCTTGTCTTTATTGTTTAACTAAAATATCAATCAAGCTATTAATTACATCATCAACATCTATTGCCGCTGACCAAAGTGGATGCTACAGTATTTTGTGAAATATAGTACGCTCCTCTGTCACGGCTTTCTTCCTGTGAAGGAGAGGCGGACCAAAACGCAGCATGGTTAGAGTTCATGTTAATTTAATAAGGTAACTCAAACATGAACAGGATACAAAACAATAAACGTGAAAACCGAAACAGTCCTAACTGGTGCATAAAACACAAAGACAGGAAACAATCACTCACAAAATACCCAAAGAATATGGCTGCCTAAATATGGTTCCCAATCAGAGACAACAATAAACACCTGCCTCTGATTGAGAACCAATCTAGGCAACCATAGACTTATCTAGACACCTAAACTGAACACAACCCCATAAATCTACAAAAACCCCTAGACAAGACAAAACACATAGATCACCTATATCACACCCTGTCCTAACCAAAATAATAAAGAAAACAAAGATAACTAAGGCCAGGGCATGACAGTACCCCCCCACCAAAGGTGCGGACTCCCGGCCGCACACCTAAACCCATAGGGGAGGGTTTGGGTGGGCGTCTGTCCACGTCTCTGGCTGTGGCACGGGACATGGACCCCACTCCACCATAGTCTTAGTCCGCTTTTTTAGCGTCCTTTGAGTGGAGACCCTCGCCACCGACCTTGGCCTAGTAACCCTAACAAAGGGCCCACCTGGACTGAGGGGTGCCTCATTACTGAGGAAGCTCAGGACCGAGGGGTAGATCAGGACCGAGGGGTAGCTCAGGACTAAGAGGTAGCTCAGGCAGGTTGACGACTCTGGGGGATCCTGGCTGAATGGCGGCTCTGGCAGATCCTGGCTGAATGGCGGATCTGGCGGATCCTGGCTGACTGGCGGCTCTGGCGGAACCTGGCTGACTGGCGGCTCTGGCGGATCCTGGCTGACTGGCGGCTCTGGCGGATCCTGGCTGACTGGCGGATCCTGGCTGACTGGCGGCTCTGGCGGATCCTGGCTGAATGGCGGCTCTGGCGGATCCTGGCTGACTGGCTGCTCTGGCGGATCCTGGCTGACTGGCGGCTCTGGCGGATCCTGGCTGACTGGCGGATCCTGGCTGACTGGCGGCTCTGGCGGATCCTGGCTGAATGGCGGCTCTGGCGGATCCTGGCTGACTGGCGGCTCTGGCGGATCCTGGCTGACTGGCGGCTCTGGCGGATCCTGGCTGACTGGCGGCTCTGGAAGATCCTGGCTGACTGGCGGCTCTGGCGGCTCCATGCTGACTGGCGGCTCTGGCGGCTCCATGCTGACTGGCGGCTCTGGCGGCTCATGACAGACGGGAGACTCTGGCGGCTCATGACAGACGGGAGACTCTGGCGGCTCATGACAGACGGGAGACTCTGGCGGCTCATGACAGACGGGAGACTCTGGTGGCTCTGGACAGACGGGAGACTCTGGTGGCTCTGGACAGACGGGAGACTCTGGCGGCTCTGGACAGACGGGAGACTCTGGCGGCTCTGGACAGACGGGAGACTCTGGCGGCTCTGGACAGACGGGAGACTCTGGCGGCTCTGGACAGACGGGAGACTCTGGCGGCTCTGGACAGACGGGCAGCTCCGGCAATGCTGGAGAGGAGGAAGGCTCTGGCAGCGCTGGACAGAGGAGCTCTGGCGCCTCTGGACTGAGGGGCTCTGTCGCCTCTGGACTGAGGGGCGGAAGCTCTGGCAGCGCCGGACAGGCGGGAGACTCCGGCTGCGCTGGAGAGGAGGAAGGCTCTGGAAGCGCTGGACAGGCGAGGTGCACTGTAGGCCTGGTGCGTGGTACTGGCACTGGTGGTACTGGGCCGAGGACACGCACCTCAGGGCGAGTGCGGGGAGCTGCCACCGGAGGGCTGATGCGTGGAGGTGGTACTGGATAGACCGGACCGTGCAGGCGCACTGGAGCTCTTGAGCACTGAGCCTGCCCAACCTTACCTGGTTGAATGGAATAGCGAGGTGGAATAGCCCGCACTGGGCTGTGCAGGCGAACCGGGGACACCATGCGTAAGGCTGGTGCCATGTACGCTGGCCCAAGGAGACGCACTGGAGACCAGATGCGTAGAGCCGGCTTCATGGCACCTGGCTCGATGCCCACTCTAGCCCGACTGATACGAGGAGCTGGTATGTACCGCACCGGGCTATGCACCCGCACTGGGGACACCGTGCGCTCCACAGCATAACACTGTGCCTGCCCGGTCTCTCTCGCCCTCCGGTAAGCACAGGAAGTTGGCGCAGGTCTCTTACCTGGCTTCGCCACACTTCCTGTGTGCCACCCCCCGAGAAATTTTTGGGGCTGACTCTCGGGCTTCCATCCACGCCGCCGTGCTGACTTCTCATACCAGCGCCTCTCCGCCTTCGCTGTCTCCAGCTCTTCCTTGGGGCGGCGATAATCTCCTGGCTGTGCCCAGGGTCCTCTCCCATCAAGGATTTCTTCCCAAGTCCAGAAGTCCTGATTGCGCTGCTCCTGCTGGCGCTGCCTGTCACCACGCCGCTTGGTCCTGTTGCGGTGGGTGATTCTGTCACAGCTTTCTTCCTGTGAAGGAGTTGTGGACCAAAACGCAGCGTGGTTAGAGTTCATGTTAATTTAATAAGGTAACTCAAACATGAACAGGATACAAAACAATAAACGTGAAAACCGAAACAGTCCTAACTGGTGCATAACACACAAAGACAGGAAACAATCACCCACAAAATACCCAAAGAATATGGCTGCCTAAATATGGTTCCCAATCAGAGACAACAATAAACACCTGCCTCTGATTGAGAACCAATCTAGGCAACCATAGACTTACCTAGACACCTAAACTGAACACAACCCCATAAATCTACAAAAAACCCTAGACAAGAGAAACTCAAATCACCCATATCACACCCTGGCCTAACCAAAATAATAAAGAAAACAAAAATAACTAAGGCCAGGGGGCGTGACATCCTCTCTCTAAATGCCATAGAGGAACAGTCATGGTATTAACATACAGTATATGGGGCTGAGCAATTAACAGCTTGTGCTGTACTGTCGCTACTTTGCTGCTTGTTGATGACTTTGTCTCTTGTTGCTGAGGTGCGTTAACTTGCCGGTCCTCAAGGATTATCACTGCTACCAAATTACATAACTGAACTAATGAGTTACATACTCACACAGATTCTACTGTATTCCCAACGGGCCGCCTCAGTCACTGCCTGAGTAAAATACCCCAGTGCTCCCCGAGGTCCCATAACATAACACATCCCTTCCTTCCTGTCTCTCTGTGGAAAGAAGGTAGGAGGCTACAGGGGAAACAGAGGGAAGTAAGACTGAATGGAGTGGTTCTTTTTACCTGAAAGGCTGTGCTGAATGAATGGTACACTTTAATAGTTTTCAGTGGGATGTTTAATTTTAGCCTTGTTAAACTGAATGCTATGCTCACCATTGTTCCACTTTGGGATTCATTCTGGCGTACCAGTCTAGATTTATTAGAGGGTTGATAGGGAGCAAGTGTCTGCTTACTGTTCTGTACTGTAGCCTACACTATTGTTCCTGATGTACTTCATGTAAAGTAAGGCAACAGCTGCTTGGGGTGAACATTTCTAAAATATCATTCATTGAATAAAGGTTTTTCTCTACATTATTTTTCTCCTGGATGGTAGACCAAATATTATTTTACACCTCCAACACTAAACAGCATGACTGTTGACATTGTGATACGACAGAAACTGAGACCAAACAAGCACTTGCTGTAGAATAACACTTAACTGGCGGTTTGCACCACTCCTCTCACAGAGCACAAAATTGAGGTTGTGGTGTCATTTGTATTCACGGTAATATTGCTCTGCAAATAACAGTCTGGCTTGTTTAAAGTTTCATGTTCAAGATGCATGTAATTTCTCAACCTTCCACCTCGTTCATTTTTTATGAACACGGCTTCATACGTAGATCTGTAGAGCAAAAACCCAACTAGCTCACAGATTTATACCAGATAAGATGAACAACTAAATAGTGTTGGTGTTATTTCCCTTGAATAGGCTTTAGGGAGGCATTAACTCAAACATGAAAGCTGCTAGTTTCCTCTCAGTGTATTTAAATATTAGCCATGGCTGTTCACTGAGGTCTAAGTTATGACCTGTTGTATTTATACCATGTGACACTGCAAATGGAGACTCCTCAAACATAAGGTTTTGAGATGATTACATTTGTCTAGGAATGTAGTCTACTACATGAGGGGAAGAGAAGAGAAGAGCAAGCCTGTAAGCCTGCCCAGGAGCCTGCCCAGGAGCCTGCCCAGGGTAACCATGTCTGACAAAAACACTCATTAGATTCCATACCACTTTACAATAAGGTACCCTTATACACTTAATTCCTTAACATTATACAAGATCTCGCAACACTTTACAATAAGGTACCCTTTTCAACCCTAAGGGTAAAGAGTTTATAGCCAGTTAAGTATACTTATTTAGAAATCATTAATAAACGATATGAATTATGGGGTGATGTTATTTCTTCATAGTAGGAATTATCCAGAATCCAATAGAATATCATAGGATCCAATTCAATGGATATCATCTGTAATACAATCAAATACAACAATGATATAATCAAAAGTTTCAACCGTTGAAATTCTATATCTAGCTTGAAATCCACTTCTAATAGAACTGGAACAACTTTGCTGGAGGGGACAGATCTTCAACAATATGTATTATGTTACAATGGGCTTAGCCCCCTAATTAATGAATGTTAATTCCCTTATGGATGTCAACTGTTTATTATTTCTCCCACCAAATGAACATCTACACTGGGTTTGTTATCTTTCTAACTACTACTGTATACTACCTCTAGTCTTTATAATGAGCCTTTTAAAAGACACTTACCTCCGGATGCTAATTGTTTTTGTTTGATTTTGGTGACACTTTATCGGGACCGCTGGTTAATTAATAGCAATTATACATTAACTATTAAGAAGGCACCTTATTAATTAATAGCCTCAGATGCAATTAAATTACTGATGTACATACTAATTTGGCAACCAACTTTCCTTAATCCTGTGTAATTTCAAAGGGATTTCCAGAAACAGGAAAAGTGATTCTATTATTATAGCCGCAGTAGCTACTATAGGTGCTAATTAAGACAGTAACTAGAGGGAGCAGCTAACAAGGAGGGTAAGGGCAGGCTGGATGGAGCATCTAGTGGGGAGGGGGCTGGAGAATCTAGTGGGGAGGGGCTGGAGAATCTAGTGGGGAGGGGGCTGGAACATCTAGTGGGGAGGAGGCTGGAGAATCTAGTGGGGAGGGAGCTGGAGAATCTAGTGGGGAGGGGCTGGAACATCTAGTGGGGAGGGGGCTGGAGAATCTAGTGGGGAGGGGGCTGGAGAATCTAGTGGGGAGGGGGCTGGAGAATCTAGTGGGGAGGGGCTGGAACATCTAGTGGGGAGAGGACTGGAACATCTAGTGGGGAGGGGCTGGATAATCTAGTGGGGAGAGGGATGTTTTAATCTAGTGGGGAGGGGCTGGATCATCTAGTGGGGAGGGGGATGGAGGTTCTAGTGGGGAGGGGGCTGGAACATTTATTGGGGAGGGGGCTAGAACATCTAGCGGGGAGGGGGCTGGAAAATATAGTGGGGTGGGGGCTGGAACATCTAGTGGGGATGGGGCTGGAGAATCTAGTGGGGAGGTGGTTGGAGCATCTAGTGGGAAGGGGTTGGGGTGGTTTGTGGGGAGAGGGCTGGAGAATCTAGTGAGGAGGAGTTTGAATATCTAGTGGAGAGGGGTTGGGGTGGTTTGTGGGGAGGGGGCTGGAAAATATAGTGGGGAGGGGTTGGAGAATATAGTGGGGAGCTGGATGGAACATCTTGTGGGGAGGGGTTAGAACATCTAGTGGGGACGGGTTGGGGTGGTTTGTGGGGAGAGGGCTGGAACATCTAGTGGGGAGGGGTTTGAGCATCTAGTGGAGAGGGGTTGGGGTGGTTTGTGGGGAGGGGCTGGAACATCTAGTGGGGAGGGGTTGGAACATCTGGTGGGAGGGGTTGGACGATCTAGTGGGGAGGGGTTTGAACATCTAGTGGGGAGGGTTTGGGGTGGTTTGTGGGGAGGGGGCTGGACCATCTAGTGGGGAGGGGTTGGAACATCTAGTGGGGAGGGTTTGGGGTCGTTTGTGGGGAGGGGGCTGGAACATCTAGTGGGGAGGGGTTGGAACATCTAGTGGGGAGGGGTTGGAATATCTAGTGGAGGGGTCGGAAAATCTAGTGGGGAGGGGTTGGAATATCTAAAGGGGAGAAGGGTTGGAACATCTAGTGGGAAGGGGTTGGAACATCTAGTGGGGAGAGGGGTTGGAATATCTAATGGGGAGGGGTTGGAACATCGAGAGGGGTTGGAATATCTAGTAGAGAGGGGTTGGAACATCTAGTGGGGAGGGGTTGGAACATCTAGTGGGGAGGGGTTGGAACATCTGGTGGAGAGGGTTTGGGGTCGTTTGTGGGGAGGGGGCTGGATTATCTAGTGGGGAGGGGTTGGAACATCTATTGGGAGGGGCTGGATCATCTAGTGGGGAGGGGTTGGAACATCTAGTGGGGAGGGGTTGGAATATCTAGTGGAGGGGGTCGGAAAATCTAATGGGGAGGGGTTGGAATATCTAAAGGGGAGAAGGGTTGGAACATCTAGTGGGAAGGGGTTGGAACATCTAGTGGGGAGAGGGGTTGGAATATCTAGTGGGGAGGGGTTGGAATATCTAGTGGAGAGGGGTTGGAATATCTAGTGGGGAGGGGTTGGATTATCTAGTGGGGAGGGGTTGGAACATCTAGTGTGGAGGGGTTGGAACATCTAGTGGGGAGAGGGGTTGGAGCAGTTAGTGGGGAGAGGGGTTGGAACATCTAGTGCGGAGGGGTTGGAACATCTAGTGGGGAGGGGTCGGAACATCTAGTGGGGAGGGGTTGGAACATCTAGTGGGGAGAGGGGTTGGAGCAGTTATTGGGGAGGGGGCTGGGGACTATGGGCTGATCGGGGACATTCCTCATTCCTCATTCCTCACTAATGTTTTCTTTTATAGCTGTATTTGAGATTTTCAAGACCAAAACATGTCTTTATCAATCATGTTAAGACATGTAGGTGTGTAATACAATGGACAGCAGTTACAAGTAAACATCTCACAATAGGAAAGTGGGATCTTAAAATTCTTGGCCCCCTATTACTGTACACTGCTCACCCTCTTAATTCCACCAAACATTGAAAGCAACTGTTTCCTTCAAACTATTTTGTAGACAATCAAATGCATATGCATGCACATAATCATCCACCCAGAGTAATATTGTTCCTGTTCATTCAAGCCTTCATTAGACACATACAAGAGGAGCTCTTGTGACCTCAGTGGCACCTTTGGTCCCATCCTAAACATTTTGGAAGAGAAATGCATTTCAGAAGGGAATATGATAGTCAACATGGACGTTGTCTGGTTATGTTAAAATAGTAAATCCAATTATGCATTTAGCTATAGTGTAATGTCTGAGAACCTAACAAGGACCGGTGCCAATGGGGTCTACCACTGTGGAGGGGTAGACTCACAAATAGTACACTACAATCAGTAGATTGGATGTTCAGGGATGATCAAGGATTGTTATTGGCACACTTACCTGTTTTCAATGACCTGTATGGCATTGTATTTGACAACTAACCTCAATAGCAGTGAAAATGCAATCATTATGAGCCACTAATACTTGGCAGACTGTTGTTTAAGTGATATTGCACATGGATATGTTCTGTTTCGCTGCATTACAAATAAGCATAGCAGCTCTCCAACTCCTGATCAATGTGATTTTGACTTTAGTCAGAGTACATGAAGCACTTTCTAAATTAACCAACTGTCAGCGTCCACACTAATTAATGTTTACTAAACTTGAAAGTGCATAGGCTACACTGAGAACCAAAATTACAAATATGCCTTCAACAGCAATTTGTTTCTTGGTTGACAGAAAACATAAAAAGTTGGTCTTAAAATGAGCACACAAAGCTAACAAAAATATGTATTTCAAACTATTTCAAGCCCGTTTTGATCCCTCAAGACATCCTATAAGTAACATGTCCCTGATCGGTGAAGAAACTATGAAACACAGTCAACCCAGCAATTAGTGCAAATTAACAGACATTTTTAAGAAATGATTTGCTTAGAAAATGGCTGCTTTGTAGTTCAAACAAATTCCACTTTGGCCTTGGAGTGGGAGTTTTTCCAGCAAATGCTTAAATCCTAAAATAAGTACTGCAATCTTCTGGCACAGACGTACTGTAATGCTTTAAAAACAATTTAGCAACTGTCATCGCTGTAATTACAGTAACTAATTACCATCCTAGGCAAACAAATAGCTTAACATAATATGCAGGCCCAATCAATTTTGAATAAATGCAAATTCCAAAAGCAAAAAAAAAAAGAAGCATTCTGGCAAACCTGAAAGGGAATACAGGGGAAATAATACACTTTGTTTTATCCACACATAATTCCCAGGGAATATCATATCATGAATATTTGCATTCAGTTCTTATCAGTACATTTGCATTTGCCTCTTATCAGTCGGCAAGCCAGGCACAGCCAGATAGGGAGAGCTGCCTCCACGCAATACACACATTTCTAATGAGTCACGTCCCAGCCTGATATCATTTTGGCTAGAACTTTATCACCAAAACGAGGAGGTCATTTTTTCGTGGAGTTGGCTCATCTTGCAACTGTCTTTTGAGTTTTTTTCTTTTTTGATGTGATTCAACTGAGATTCATTTTTTAAAGCCCAACAAAAAGGATTATTTTCTCTCTTCCCCCAACTGCAACAGCTCATATCAGTGGCATGTATGCCTGCAATGATTATCACTGTGTCATAAAATGTTTCAGTTTTATCCGAGTATTATTTTATTTGCCACAGCATCCCCCCTCTGAACAGACAGAGCTCATCTGCATGAAGAGAACAGCACCATTTGAAGCAGCAGCAGCAGCAGTGTCGACAGGCAGGCCAGGCGACAGGCTACATACACAGACAGCTCCAACTTCCCATTTCATTTAGTATACATGTGCAACAGTCTCCGCAGGGGAAATTTTAAGTAATTGTTTGATAGCGTTTTTGAAAAAGGTATTCCACAATAACAATTTCATGGTGCATTGCAGAGTATAATTATAAATGTGTATTTTCTCCTGAACGGCCGAGTCAAGGAAACACTGCAGGTCAAGTAAAGGATCCTAGTCAAATGGTCGTCTCATTAGTCCAATCTGTTTCTTCCTGCTAATTATTTTTTTCACTCTCTCAACTACTCTGGATTGTCCCACACTGCGTGTATAAGTGATATGAATAATGATTTTCGTTGTAAAATGTTGTTCGTGCAAATATGTTTTGCATTAATTACAATGTTGATGTGACAAAATGTTAAACATTCTTTTGATGTAACGTAATCATGCATTAATATGCAGCATCCTCTGTTTTCTTAATGCTTTCTGACAGTTCACAGATTTTTATTCAGTGTTAGTTTTGCGTGGAATTAAAATGGCACAGAGGAGGGAAATAAATAAAGACAACAGAATAATTCAGATACACCAGACATGTCATCAGTATTGAGATAGACAAACTGTAAATAATTAAAGTCAATAGTTAATTCTTTAAGCTAATATAAATGTACATCATAAATAGCCAATGAAAGGGACAATGGCAGATATATTGACCCTCCGTGTTACACACAATGCAACTGTGATTGCATTGGTTTTAGTGTAGGTATAAGGTACAATACAGTACAGTACAACACACAGTACAGTACAATATACAGTACAGTACAGTCCAATACACAGTACAGTCCAATACACAGTACGGTACAATACAGTACAGTCCAATACACAGTACAGTACAATACAGAGTACAGTACAGTCCAATACACAGTACAGTCCAATACACAGTACAGTACAATACAGTACAGTCCAATACACAGTACAGTACAATACACAGTATAGTACACAACACAGTACAGTACAGTCCAATACACAGTACAGTACAATACACAGTACAGTACAGCCCAATACACAGTACAGTCCAATACACAGTACAGTACAGTCCAATACACAGTACAGTCCAATACTCAGTACAGTACAGTCCAATACACAATACAGTATAATACACAGTACAGTACAATACACAGTACAGTACAATACACAGTACAGTACAGTACAATACAGTACAGTACAATACACAGTACAGTACAATACACAATACAGTCCAATACACAGTACAGCACAATACACAGTACAGTCCAATACACAGTACAGTACAATACAATACAGTCCAATACACAGTACAGTACAATACAGTACAGTCCAATACAATACAGTCCAATACACAGTACAGTCCAATACACAGTACAGTACAATACAGTATAGTCCAATACACAGTACAGTCCAATACACAGGACAGTCCAATACACAGTACAGTACAATACACAGTACAGTACAAGACAATACAGTCCAATACACAGTACAGTCCAATACAGTCCAATACACAGTACAGTCCAATACACAGTACAGTACAATACAGTACAGTCCAATACACAGTACAGTACAGCCCAATACATAGTACAGTACAATACAGTACAGTCCAATACACAGTGCAGTACAATACACAGTACAGTACAATACACAGTACAGTACAGTACAGTACAATACACAGTACAGTACAGTACATGCAGACGCCCATGCAGAAAACAATAGACAGGTGCAAAACACCAACAAAGAGACGTCCCATATTCTCTAAGGCTTCCTTGGTTAGGGACTTTATCTCAGGAGAATAAACTGGGAGGGAATGTGAGGATGAATGTATATCTCCAACTGTTTGCCAGCCCAAAGAATTCTTTATTCCTATGTAAAACTGGATGGTTTTGGAGGTTGGTCCCCTCTCTGTGTGCTGTATGGTTGCTGCAGCTTGGTAGAGGGCAGCCAGCCGGCTTCACCGCAAGTATTTCCTTTAAATCTTATCTCACCCTTTGTTTAAACAGAGGAGCAAAGACATTACACTTTGCCAGCCCATGAACACATTGAGGCTCCATTCTGTTGTATTTCTGCAAGGATATTGTCTCAACATTACAAGGAAAATGAAGGGATTGAGGTGCAATTTGTGCTTGCAATATGTATATCAAACACAATATTTTGTATATAAAGTAGGACGAACAGATGGACAGAAGTAAAGTCAGGCTGGTTGGTGGTTGTCTCCATGTGCCCCTTCTCCCAGGCTTCTCCAGGCTTGTCCTAGGCTTCTCCCAGGCTTCCCCAGGCTTCTCCTAGGCTTCTCCAGGCTTCTCCCAGGCTTCTCCAGGCTTCTCCTAGGCTTCTCCTAGGCTTCCTAGGCTTCTCCAGGCTTCTCCGGGCTTCTCCCAGGCTTCTCCTAGGCTTCTCCCAGGCTTCTTCCAGGCTTCTCCTAGTCTTCTCCCAGGCTTTTCCAGGCTTCTCATAGGCTTCTCCCAGGCTTCTTCTAGGCTTCTCCTAGTCTTCTTCCAGGCTTCTCCCATGCTTCTCCCAGGCTTTTCCAGGCTTCTCATAGGCTTCTCCCAGGCTTATTCTAGGCTTCTCCCAGGCTTCTCCCAGGCTTCTTCTAGGCTTCTCATAGGCTTCTCCCAGGCTTCTTCTAGGCTTCTCCCTGGCTTCTCCTAGGCTTCTCCCAGGCTTCTTCTATGCTTCTCCCAGGCTTCTCCCAGGCTTCTTCTAGGCTTCTCCCAGGCTTCTTCCAGGCTTCTCCTAGGCTTCTCCCAGGCTTCTTCCAGGTTCTCCCATGCTTCATCCAGGCTTATTCTAGGCTTCTCCCAGGCTTCTTCCAAGCCTGCCAAGTTGTGCCAGGAGCTTAGTGCTCTATGGAGTAGTCCAACAGCACACCACACCATACCCTGCTCTGGTCTCCCTCACACTGTTTTTCAGCAGGCTGCCTCTGCCTGCCACTAACCCCATCAGCCATGTACAGTCAACAGTCCACAGGCTTGCTGTGTGTCTCTGTCTGTATCTGCCTCTCTCTCTCTCTGCCAGTCCTATCTAGGTATACCTCTACCAGTCTCTCCCACCTTTCCCCAGTCTCCCTCTTACCCTTTTCTTTCTTTTTATCTCCCTCTCTCCCTTCCCTCTCTATCTCTCTCCCATTATCTCTCCCCCTCTTTCCATCTCTCTCCCCTCCTCTCTCTCACTATCTATCTCTCCATACACCAGCATTGGGCCCAGAGTCAGGTTCTTGGTACATGTGAGGTCGATGCATTAGTGCCCCATTCTTCCCCCTCTCTCAGAGGTTGTCCGCTCCGACTTCTACAACTGGTGAGCTGCCATCGAACCAAAACACTGTTAATCACAAACTCATGAGCGACTAAAGGCCTCACAAATGAGCACAGAGATGGTGTTTGCTGAGCGCGGATATGGGGGCCTTCCAAGGCAACAGAGCAGCAGGCCAGTCTTTGTCTGTGGATCTGGGGCCTCATTCTGTTTGGCTGCCTTTGGGGCCAGTGGGGACGGGATAGAAAGTCTTTGAACACAGCATTTGCAGCTTTTGAAAATAAGCTTGTGGGTGATGGAGATGTTGCTCAGGCGTAATGGATGGAGACTGAGATTAAACTGAACCTCTGTCTATTTCTAGACAGTTGATACTGTTAGGAGTAGCAGAGATGTATTTAGATGGAATAGGCTGCTGCTGTGGTGGAAAGCTACAGTTCTGTATTAACCAATGTGAAAGTGACTTCAGAGGTCTTTTGATTCAGTAATTTAGTGCCATCAAATTCAACTATTATCTGTATGATCTTTTGCTTTCACGCAAACATCCACATACACATGCACACACACACACACACACACACACACACACACACACACACACACACACACACACACACGAACACAATCACACACTGAAAATGGACTGTTTAGAGCGGGTGAAAAAGCATATGATGGAAGACAGAGTCTGGGCTGGGTGGAGTAGTACTGATTAAGTGATTGGGAGCATTCTGTTACTGAAATGCTCTCTGCAATCCTGACGATAACATCATCTTTGGCTTTATCTCTGTTCTTGAACTTATTTTAAACATTCCCCTCTGCTCTCTCTTCATTACATACTGGCCTCTTCTTTTGGCATCCACTTTCATTACTGGACTTATCTCATACATCCTTCCTCTCTGTCACTCTGTTTATTGTGTGGCAGGGGTTCGAAGATTAGCTGTTCCCACATACTCCTAACACCCTTTTATAATAAAGGCTAGCTCCCGTCCAGCTGCATTGCATGCCGGTGCACTGCAGTGTGCAGGCCACTGCAGTGCTAGGAAGGAACTAAAGATGTATCTATAGTTGAGGTAAATTAATTAGGCTATCTGTGGAAAGATGGACCTGAAAACAGGTGCATTTAATCTGGCATTTTTTATTTAATAGATAATCCCATGGAAAATACCATGTGTGCTGCCCATATAATAGTATATCATCCCAGCAGATTTTTTGCATATACAGTGCATTCAGAAAGTATTCAGACCCCCCCAGCCCTTTTTCCACATTTTGTGACGTTACAGACGTATTCTTAAATATATAAAATAATTGTTTTTCCTCATCAATCTACATCAATCATCAATCTAATGACAAAGTGAAAACAGGTTTTTAGAAATGTTTGTTAATTTATTAAAAATTAAAAACAGAAATACCTTATTTACATAAGTATTCAGACCCTTTGCTATGAGACTCGAAATTGAGCTCAGGTGCATCCTGTTTCCATTGATCATCCTTGAGATGTTTCTATAATTTGATTGGAGTCCACCTGTGGTAAATTCAATTGATTGGACATGATTTGGAAAGGAACACACCTGTCTATTTAAGGTCCCACAGTTGACAGTACATGTCAGAGCAAAAATCAAGCCATGAGGTCGAAGGAATTGTCCATAGAGCTCCAAGACAGGATTGTGTCGAGGCACAAATCTGGGGAAGGGTACTAAAAAATGTCTGCAGTATTGAAGGTCCACAAGAACACAATGGCCTCCATCAGTCTTAAATGGAAGACATTTGGAACCACCAAGATTCTTCTTAGAGCTGGCTGCCCGGCCTAATTGAGCAATCGGAGCAGAAGGACCATGGTCAGGGAGGTGTTCTCTGGGAGCTCCAGAGTTCCTCTGTGGCGATGGGAGAACCTTCCAGAAGGACAATCATCTCTGCAGCACTCCACCAATCAGGCCTTTATGTTAGAGTGGCCAGACGAAAGCCACTCCTCAGTAAAAGGCACATGACAGGCCGCTTGGAGTTTGCCAAAAGGCACCTAAAAGACTCTCAGACCATGTGAAACAACATTCTTTAGTCTGATGAAACCAAGATTGAACTCTTTGGCCTGAAAGCCAAGTGTCACGTCTGGAGGAAACCTGGCACTATCCCTACCGTGAAGCATGGTGGTGGCAGCATCATGCTGTGGGGATGTTTTTCAGCGACAGGGGCTGATCGAGGGAAAGATGAACGGAGCAAAGTACAGAGAGATCCTTGATGAAAACTGAGTAAAGGGTCTGAATACTTATGTACATTTGATATTTTATCATTTATTATTATAAAAAAATGTAAACCTGTTTTTGCTTTGTCATTACGGGGTATTGTGTGTAGTTTGATGAGGAAAAAACCCAATTGAATCCATTTTAGAATAAGGCTGCAACGTAACAGAATTTCGGAAAAGTCAAGGGCTCTGAATACTTTCCGAATGCGCTGTAGGTGTCTGATAGTATTTGATTGATAAAGAAAGTGTGCCTTGAATCAACTGAGAGTAGCCCTATTTGGCCCATTAGCCTTAAAAGGCTATTAGCCATATTAGCCTTATTAGCCCTGTTGGGCCTATTAGCCTATTAATCCTATTAGCCCTGTTAGCCCTATTAGGCATATTAGCCTATTAACCATATCAGCCCTGTTAGCCCTATTAGGCATATTAGCCTATTAACCATATCAGCCCTGTTAGCCCTATTAGGCATATTAGCCTATTAACCATATTAGCCATGTTAGCCCTATTAGGCCTATTAGCATATTAAGCATATTATTCCTGTTAGCCCTGTTAGGCCTATTAGCCTATTAACCCTATTAGCCTACTAGCCCTGTTAGCCCTATTAACCCTGTTAGCCCTATTAACCCTGTTAGCTCTGTTATCCCTGTTAGCCTATTAGCCCTGTTAGGCCTATTAACCCCGTTAGCCCTATTAGGACTATTATCCCTGTTAGCCCTGTTAGCTCTATTAGCCCTGTTAGCCCTATTAACCCTGTTAGCCCAATTAGGACTATTATCCCTGTTAGCACTATTATGACTATTATCCCTGTTAGCCCCAATAGCCCTGTTAGCCCTATTAACACTGTTAGCCCTATTAGCCCTGTTAGCTCTATTAACCCTGTCAGCCCTATTAACCCTGTTAGCCCTGTTAGCCTTATTAGCCCTATTAACCCTGTTAGCCCTGTTAGCCTTATTAGCCCTATTAACCCTGTTAGCCCAATTAGGACTATTATCCCTGTTAGCCCTGTTAGCCCTATTATGACTATTATCCCTGTTAGCCCTATTAGCCCTGTTAGCCCTATTAACCCTGTTAGCCCTGTTAGCCTTATTAGCCCTATTAACCCTGTTAGCCCTGTTAGCCTTATTAGCCATATTAACCCTGTTAGCCTTGTTAGGACTATTATCCCTGTTAACCCTATTAGGACTATCATCCCTGTTAGGCCTGTTATCCCTGTTATCCCTATTAGGACTATTATCCCTGCTAGCCCTATTAGGACTATCATCCCTGTTAGGCCTGTTAGCCCTATTAGGACTATTATCCCTGTTAGCCCTGTTAGCCCTATTAGGACTATTATCCCTTTTATTCCCATTAGCCCTGTTAGTCCTATTAGCCCTATTAGTCCTATTAACCCTGGTAGCCCTGTTAGCCCTATTAGTCCTATTAACCCTGTTAGCCATATTAACCATGTTAAGCCTGTTAGCCCTATTAACCCTGTTAGCCCTATTAGTCCTATTAACCCTGTTAGCCCTATTAACCCTGTTAGCCCTATTAGTCCTATTAACCCTGTTAACCCTATTAACCCTGTTAGCCCTATTAGTCCTATTAACCCTGTTAACCCTGTTAGCCTTATTAGTCCTATTAACCATGTTAGCCCTGTTAGGACTATTATCCCTGTTAACCCTGTTAACCCTATTAGGACTATCATCCCTGTTAGGCCTGTTAGCCCTGTTAGCCCTATTAGGACTATTATCCCTGTTAGCCCTGTTAGCCCTATTAGGACTATCATCCCTGTTAGGCCTGTTAGCCCTATTAGGACTATTATCCATGTTAGCCCTATTAGCCCTGTTAGTCCTATTACCCCTGTTAGCCCTATAAACCCCGTTAACCCTGTTAGCCCTATTAACCCTGTTAGCCCTGTTGGCCCTATTAGTCCTATTAATCCAGTTAACCCTGTTAGCCTTATTATCCCTATTAACCATGTTAGCCCTGTTAGGACTATTATCCCTGTTAACCCTGTTAACCATATTAGGACTATCATCCCTGTTAGGCCTGTTAGCCCTATTAGGACTATTATCCATGTTAGCCCTATTAGCCCTGTTAGTCCTATTAACCCTGTTAGCCCTATTAACCCTGTTAACCCTGTTAGCCCTATTAACCCTGTTAGCCCTGTTGGCCCTATTAGTCCTATTAACCCTGTTAACCCTGTTAGCCTTATTAGTCCTATTAACCCTGTTAGCCCTGTTAGGACTATTATCCCTGTTAACCCTGTTAATCCTATTAGGACTATCATCCCTGTTAGGCCTGTTAGCCCTGTTAGCCCTATTAGGACTATTATCCCTGTTAGCCCTGTTAGCCCTATTAGGACTATTATCCCTGTTAGGCCTGTTAGCCCAATTAGGACTATTATCCATGTGAGCCCTATTAGCCCTGTTAGTCCTATTAACCATGTTAGCCCTATTAACCCTGTTAACCTGTTAGCCCTATTAACCCTGTTAGCCCTGTTGGCCCTATTAGTCATATTAACCCAGTTAACCCTGTTAGCCTTATTATCCCTATTAACCCTGTTAGCCCTGTTAGGACTATTATCCCTGTTAACCCTGTTAACCATATTAGGACTATCATCCCTGTTAGGCCTGTTAGCCCTATTAGGACTATTATCCCTATTAGCCCTGTTAACCATATTAGGACTATCATCCCTGTTAGGCCTGTTAGCCCTATTAGGACTAGTATCCCTGTTAGCCCTGTTAGCCCTATTAGGACTATCATCCCTGTTAGGCCTGTTAGCCCTATTAGGACTATTATCCCTGTTAGCCCTATTAACCATGTTAAGGCTGTTAGCCCTATTAACCCTGTTAGCCTTATTAGTCCTATCAACCCTGTTAGCCCTATTAACCCTGTTAACCATGTTAGCCCTATTAACCCTGTTAGCCCTATTAACCCTGTTAGCCCTATTAGGACTATTATCCCTGTTAGCCCTATTAACCCTGTTAGCCCTATTAGTCCTATTAACCCTGTTAACCCTGTTAGCCTTATTAGTCCTATTAACCATGTTAGCCCTGTTAGGACTATTATCCCTGTTAACCCTGTTAACCCTATTAGGACTATCATCCCTGTTAGGCCTGTTAGCCCTGTTAGCCCTATTAGGACTATTATCCCTGTTAGCCCTGTTAGCCCTATTAGGACTATCATCCCTGTTAGACCTGTTAGCCCTATTAGGACTATTATCCATGTTAGCCCTATTAGCCCTGTTAGTCCTATTAACCCTGTTAGCCCTATTAACCCTGTTAACCCTGTTAGCCCTATTAACCCTGTTAGCCCTGTTGGCCCTATTAGTCCTATTAACCCAGTTAACCCGGTTAGCCTTATTATCCCTATTATCCCTATTAACCCTGTTAACCATATTAGGACTATCATCCCTGTTAGGCCTGTTAGCCCTATTAGGACTATTATCCCTGTTAGCCCTGTTAGCCCTATTAGGACTATCATCCCTATTAGGACTATTATCCCTGTTAGCCCTATTAGCCCTGTTAGTCCTATTAACCCTGTTAGCCCTATTAACCATGTTAACCCTGTTAGCCCTATTAACCCTGTTAGCCATATTAGTCCTATTAGTCCTATTAACCCTGTTAGCCCTATTAACCCTGTTAGCCCTATTAGTCCTATTAAGCCTGTTAGCCCCATTAGTCCTATTAACCCTGTTAGCCCTATTAACCCTGTTAGCCCTATTAACCCTGTTAGCCATATTAGTCCTAATAGTCCTATTAACCCTGTTAGCCCTATTGACCCTGTTAGCCCTATTAGTCCTATTAAGCCTGTTAGCCCCATTAGTCCTATTAACCCTGTTAGCCCTATTAGTCCTATTAACCCTGTTAGCCCTATTAGGACTATTATCCCTGTTAGCCCTATTAACCCTGTTAGCCCTATTAGTCCTATTAACCCTGTTAACCCTGTTAGCCCTATTAGTCCTATTAACCCTGTTAGCCCTATTAACCCTGTTAGCCCTATTAGTCCTATTAACCCTGTTAGCCCTATTAACCCTGTTAGCCCTATTAACCCTGTTAGCCCTGTTAGCCGTGTTAGTCCTATTAACCCTGTTAGGACTATTATCCCTGTTAACCTTGTTAGCCCTATTAGGACCAGTATCCCTGTTAGGCCTGTTAGCCCTGTTAGCCCTATTAGGACTATTATCCCTGTTAGGCCTGTTAGCTCTGTTAGACCTATTAGGACCAGTATCCATGTTAGGCCTGTTAGCCCTGTTAGCCCTATTAGGACTATTATCCCTGTTAGGCTTGTATGCCCTGTTAGCCCTATTAGGACTATTATCCCTGTTAGCCCTGTTAGACCTATTAGGACTATTATCCCTGTTAGCCCTATTAACCATGTTAGCCCTATTAAGCCTGTTAGCCCTATTAGTCCTATTAACCCTGTTAGCCCTATTAACCCTGTTAGCCCTATTAGTCCTATTAACCCTGTTAACCCTGTTAGCCCTATTAGGACTATTATCCCTGTTAGCCCTATTAACCCTGTTAGCCCTATTAACCCTGTTAGCCCTATTAGTCCTATTAACCCTGTTAGCCCTATTAACCCTGTTAGCCCTATTAACCCTGTTAGCCGTGTTAGTCCTATTAACCCTGTTAGGACTATTATCCCTGTTAACCTTGTTAGCCCTATTAGGACCAGTATCCCTGTTAGGCCTGTTAGCCCTGTTAGCCTTATTAGGACTATTATCCCTGTTAGGCCTGTTAGCCCTGTTAGCCCTATTAGGACTATTATCCCTGTTAGCCCTGTTAGCCCTATTAGGACTATTATCCCTGTTAGGCAAGTTAGCCCTGTTAGCCCTATTAGGACTATTATCCCTGTTAGGCCTGTTAGCCCTATTATGACTATTATCCCTCTTAGCCCTGTTAGCCCTATTAGGACTATTATCCCTGTTAGGCCTGTTAGCCCTAATAGGACTATTATCCCTGTTAGCCCTATTAGGACTATTATCCCTGTTAGCCCTGTTAGCCCTATTAGGCCCAGTGTGTGCTGTGTGCTGCATGGGCTTTAAGGCACATGGCTGAATGAATGCAGCTCTAGCTAGAGTATATTTACTGCCAAGAAATCAAGGCCTCCTCATCCTCATACTGTACACATACTTCATAGTGTGAAAGATGGGGATTGGTTACTGAATGTTAGGTTTTAATACCCAGAATCGGGCTCAGTACTCTGACAATTTGTTTTAGATTAGTCTAATTGTCTTATTTGTTTCTGCATGCACATGGTGAGCAGTAAGCTGTAGTGTCTTCTTACCATACAGCCTTGGCCAGTGGAATACTGCAGAAATCACCAATTGAGTGTGTATGAGTGTGTATTGACATCTTACTGCCTCTGAAGCTAAGCAGGGTTGGTTCTGGTCAGTCCCTGGATGGGAAACCAGATGCTGCTGGAAGTGGTGTTGGAGGGCCACTAGGAGTCACTCTTTCCCCTGGTCCCCCAAAAATATACCAATGCCCCAGGGGACGTTGCCCTGTGTAAGGTGCCATCTGTCGGTTGAGACGTTAAACAGGTCTCCTGACTCTCTGTTGTCACTGAAGTTCCCATGGCACTTATTGTAAGGGTAGGGGTGTTAACCCCGATGTCCTGACTATATTCCCAATCTGGTCCTCATATCGTCATGGCCACCTAATTATCCCCAGCTTCCAATATACTCATTCATCCCCCCTCCTCTCCCCTGTAACTATTCCCCAGGCTGTTGCTGTAATGAGAATGCGTTCTCGGTCAATTTACCTGGTTAAATCAAATTAAAAACAATGACTGTTAATACTGTATCATGGATTATTACAAGGAATGGAAAAGGAATGTATCCCAATGAGCCGACGATATCATCAATGAGATTCCTGTCTCAGTCCCGCTTTCTGCATGCAGTGAAACCTTTCCACTTCCAACAAAACGATACGCTGTCTTTCTCATCTGCACCATATCACCCCGTCTGTACTGCAGAAATGTAATTGCATCACTCAACAAGTAGGTTAAGATGGAGGGCTGGAGAAATTAACATATTCATTTTTCTTTTTTACACTGAACATTTCCCAGTTGTTTTAATAACCAATCTCAGACCTGTGATCTAATCTACACGAACAGTACAAGTAATTAAAGTTAAAATTAATTACTGTCTTTGCTGATATTCTAATAACAGGGCTTTGAGTTTTGTAGCCAGGAAGTTGATATTTTGTCTTCCGTGTTTTATCTCTTACGGCCGTGCGTGATTGTCTGTACTTAATGTAGCCAGGAAGGAGAGCAGGAAATGGTAGATAAAGAGGAAAGCCTCTCCTTTCCCCACACCCCTGACCGTAGCACCCCTCTTGACAGCTTCCACCCCCCACAACCACCCTCTTCTCCTTTTACCGCTTCCTTTATCATGACAGTATTTAGAGAAGATATGGTAAGACTGAGCAGGCCTTATGACTGCCTTTTGATAGAAATTATACAATTGTTCATTAGCTAGTGGAGATAATGCCCCCTCAGGTCTCGTCTTCTCCCTTTGGCATCTCATTTAGCACAGGGAGCATTCAGCTCGGCATACAGTACCCTGCCACGCGGCTATAGACGTGACACCACACAGAGCCCTGCTCTGAGCTGAACGTCTCTCTGCCACAGAGACAGTGCTATTGGAAATGTCAAGCTATCTGAAGGGGAATGTATGGCCTATAGGCCCTGAACACACTCTAATAAGCATGGTGGTGAGTGTCCCTGTGGTGTGTGTATGAGTGATGCTACTACGACGCTTGTCCTGTCATTTTTCCTATGGGCTATTATGTTTCAAAGGGAAATGGTCTGCTAATACTGAATGTCATTGATCAGATAGAGATACAGGAGAGGCATAGTTAACTTTTATTCTTTAAGAATTTGGAGCGGCTAAAATAATGAATGTAAAGATTTCGTCATTTCGTGCTACACGTCTTAATGCTAACACATGCAATATGGATAACTTTGGCCATCATATGGTTCAAAGAGTTGTGTCAGCTCAAGTGGAAATTACCTTAAGAAGTGCAGTGTGTTTGTCTATAATGTACCTTTGGTTGATTCTCAACCTAATTATACTGTATGCTAATACACTTTCTTCTGACTTTAGTGTTTTCCTTTATAAACTCAAAAGCTACATATAAGTAATGAGCGCTGGTCATATCACACTGAATCTACAGTTATACTGTGCAAAACCATCATGATTCTCTATGCCAAGAACAGACCCAACATGTTGTGACAAACAGCCACGTTCCCCTCGTCGACTCCTGGATCATCTATAAGGCCATTTCAACGTGCAGAAGATCAACTGTTTGGAGAGGGAAGACCGTGAGACAGACAGGGGATTAGAATCGACTGCCGGATCAGAATGAGATGAACATTACACTCAGCGGCAGAGCCACACGGGTTTATCTGCCCTTTCCCGACTGCTGTCATCATCTGAGAGTTCTCCTCAGCCCAGCCGCCTCGTAGCCAAGATGACAAGCTTTCTGTTCTGCCTTTCGGCCTCAAAAAGTTGCACTTCTGGAAAAAAAGTTGTCTTGCAAAACTTTTGTCTCAGCGATCCGCCACAGAACCTATAACAGTTGTTTGAACGAATGAACCAAATGAAGAAGTCTGGAGGTACCATATCCTATAGGTGAAAATCATGGAATCAAATACCTACATCGAAGGCAAAGAAATCAATGTTTCTGAAAGAGATATGAGAGAGAAATATTTGTTTAGAATACTTGGGGAAATGTTCTATGCGACAAGCCTTTTGGAAATTTCTGGCAAAAGCTGTCTTGAGTATGAAATAGATTTTTTAATTGCAATTTTGTAAGTCCTTTATGCAAAATAAACATTTTGAATGATTATGTGCTAATGTTCAAGTTACATATAGCTACATATCTCCAGTCAGAAAGTTTGAATGGAGATTTGAATTGGAAAAAAGCATGTGTGGCCCAATGCTTCATTCAAAGGTCCCTAATTCCTTAGTAGACAGCCATCGACATTTATTGGTGATGCAAGGAAAGGCATCTTCATTTTTCTGGGTTTTATGCCCTGACATTGGTGGCTTCATATATGTAGTGGGCTGTTATGTCTAAAGGTCTCAGGGAAGGATTGAAGTGGATTTCAGATAGACGGCCTGCCCTCTATACATGTGCCATGCAGTTCACAAACACACGTTTGGCGTTAACATGAATGTTGTCGCTCAGTGTGAGAGATCTGTAACATTAAAACATGGCTCTATTTCAACACATCATATCTTATCCCAGCCCCATGGACAGTGTTTGTAGAGTAGGGTAAGGAAGTGGATACCCTCCTGTGAGGCTTGGCATGCTGTACTACTGCTACTGAGCCACGGTGGTGTCTATGGCTGTGGCTGTGTAGCCATCTCCCATGGTACTAGACACGTTATGAGAGGTGATTAGACTATCTATGTCTGTGTCTGAGGGGACAACAGATGGAGCGACAGGACGTTGTGGAGGGGCGATGGTAATTAGGGGGAGAAAGGAGAGAGAACGGCAGCTTCAGAGCCACTGAGTTAAGTGAAGTCTTAAACAACACTACCCGAGTGGTACGGGCGCTTGTGTTGCCCTTTGGCCACTCAACATGCCACTGTTACACTCTGCTAGAGTGTTTTCACATTACATGTCCTTTCCCCTATTTTTGTGGAAAAAATATGTTAACATATATTCCCTTTTGTATGTGACAAATAACTGTTATTATGTAATATAACAACACTGGAACAGACGAGTTAGAGCTTGGGTGCAAAAGGGTATCTCAGTAAAAGCATATCCCTCTGAAGAAACAACATGGTAGAAAGAACACACCTGACCTAAAGACTGAAGCAGAAGGAATGACCATTGATAGTCTTGAGGGCACATACACTCCCCTCTCAACTGAATGAATGATATATTACGATCCCTTCATCTAACACACTCAAAAGGCCGGTATTGACTCTTCATTTCCTCCTTACACACACAGGCTAAAGAGATGGTTAATTTCTCCATAGGATTAATGACTTTGTCATCCATCAATCTGTGGGACCATGAAATAGCCACAGAGCCACTGAGTGAGCTGCCTGCAGGTTACTGGTGAAATTATAGCGTTGGAATCCCCATGGGGCGCATATTAATGAGTCTACACCGACGTGCTAACAATTCACATTAAAATGTAATGCATTCTTTAATTAATTAAGCTCTCATTTATAAACATCCAACACTTCCCACTCACTCCAAATGTGACCTAACAATAGAGTATTCATGTTTTATGTTAGAGGCGTAACATATTTAAATGTCATTAATACATGGACACCAAGATAAACATATTTTTTAAATTCTATTAGCAGTATATAAAAAAAAGAGGGTTCCCCCATTTTAGACCAAATAATAATTGCACATTAATTTAACATTTTGGTCGGCATGGTCATGGTAACATTTGAGTTAAATTGGTGCAGAAGTGCTTGTATATCAAAGAGAACATTTCACATTTTAGCCATGAACTTCTTCATTTGAGAATGACTTAGAAAGGCAATCATGTACAACTCTCAAACAAGTGTGGGACGTCCTATAAACTCAAGGTATGATTTTCATACAGCCAGGTTAGAAACCACACAATACTGGCCTACTCCATAACATTCTAAACATTTTCAAGAGGGTCAGCATCTTTGCAGTCCAGAGTCCACATTAGTCTCAGATTGATCTTGGCGGTAATGGTTAATTATCAGGGTTACCCAGACAGGAGCAATAGCAGACAGCCAAAAGCACAGTGGGAGTTTTAGAGAACGGGTAATCTCCAAGGAGCGTTAGCCATGTTCAGAGGAATGGGATATCAAACGATCCAACGTACTGGAGAATATTTCAGGGTTTTACTGGAAATGATTTACAAAATACACAATGTTAACATTTTGATAAGACATTCTCTATGATGATGTTCCAGTTTTAAGAGTACCAGGCCTTTACTGGGGGATAACAGAATATTGGCTAGATTTGGTCCTTTCCAGTTAGGCTTTAACCTATCAAAGACATGTTTCTCTGGAGGTGAAACCATATTCTGTATCCATTCTGTACATGTCCAGATCATATCCACATAGCTTCATGTCAAACAGGCTCTGTTTTCTGCCACTTTAATATTCTAGCCACTTGCAGTATTGACTGATGAATTTGATGTAATTCAGAGTCAACAATTTAGGTGTAAAAAAAAAAAAGATATATACATCCTTATCAAATCAACATTGTTCTATCTTCAAAAGGATGAAGACAGAAGTGGGAATTACCACAACATATGCTCTGTTTGACTGCTCAGCGCTGAGCCAAAATGTCTTCCTACCATAATCACTTTGTTGTTAACGACATCTGAGACATGCAGTGTCACCCCTGCCTTGTAATCAAACGAACCTCATTTCGGTCAGCCATTTTGGCTCCAGGTGAACATCTCAACATCATTATTATGATCCTTAAAGCCCCACCCCTGTCCCCTACCATAACCACAATGGACGCTGGATGCCAGAGGAGCTGGTGAGAGAAGCAGAAACAGCTGTTCGTCATCTGTCTTGTCTTGTCACTGCCTATCTCACTAGCTTTCTCATTACATGTTGGGGAATTTTCTAAAGTTTTTGGTTGTGAATTTCATAATCCACGATGCACATCAGAAATGATTGAGACTGTGTTTGAGATTTCCCTTCCAAGCCTCTCTCTCTCTCTCTCTCTCCCTCTCTCTCTCTCTCTCTCTCTCTCTCTCTCTCTCTCTCTCTCTCTCTCTCTGTGTCTCTCTCTCTCTCTCTCTCTCTCTCTCTCTCTCTCTCTCTCTCTCTCTCTCTCTCTCTCTCTGTCTGTCTCTCTCTGTCTCTCTCTCTCTCTCTCTCTCCCTCACTCTCTCTCTCTCTGCCGGTGGGACCCGCTGCAGTCCTTGGGCTTTTCATCAGCTGCCATTTTCGACGGCATGCAGTAATTTCATGGCTCATTGCAAGCGCTGAAAACCTTTGAAACTGCAAATGTTAACTTTGCCTGGCCCGGAGCCATTTAGGAAGCGATTAATTTAGCAAACAGAAGTGAGCCACTTTCTCCTCCTAGCCTTCGCATAATTTTTGGGCTTCTATCGGTATTTGAGTTGGAGTGAGCAATGTAATGACGATTTCTGTAATTGTGGCAGTGTGAAAATACTTCCTACCTCGACTGCCCTATCTAACTCCATCTCTCCTGACTGAACCTCGTCTGCTTCCTTGTACAGTGAGAGCACATACTGGAGCAGATTGAGAAGAGGAGGAATCACTTACGACAGGCTTGACCTTATTTCTTGTAGCAAGTTGTTAAAACATCTAAAGGAACATGTTTGTTTATTATGAGTTCAGACTCTCCCTGCTGTGTGATTCTCAAATTCCACATTTGTAATGTATGTACTTTGATACTACAGTACTGTATAACTCATCTGTCATACATTGAATAAAGACGATTTTTGGTGACTCTTTATCAAAACTTTCAGCCATTATAAATGCTTATACATGTTTATAAAGAATGAAATATCTATTTGTTCATGTGCTTATTAATGCATATTCATGTAAGTTATTCTAAAGTGTCACCTGTTTTGCTGTTTTGTCTTTGGTAGTCTCAGAAAGTAATTTCTATTCTGTTGGAAGACTGTTTATGTGTATGTGACCAGTCTTCCTGAGGGCTGTGTGTGTAATCAGTCAGTGGTTGTGTGAAGCTCTGTGCAGCTAGGCATGGTAGAGGCAGAAGGCTGTGGGTCGACCAGCCATCCCCTACAGCTGTCCCCCTGCGTTCTGGCACACAATACTGACTGAAACATGAAAACAAATTCTCCAGCCTCACTGCAATTCATTTCTCTTTGCCGGGGATACCTTCAGTTCTGACAACATAACATATAGCAGGTTGTGTACAGAAAATCTGTCGCTGCTCGGAACAAGAACAATAACCTATTAAAATCTGTTTTTCTCAAAGAGTCATTTCTCACTCCATGGGGGAGCAGTTGTCTAGCCTACATTTCACATGATGGACACACCATTGTAACGATTTCAAACTATTGTCAATACAGACGGTTCAAGTGAATGTTTTGTAATCCGTTATGGAATTGAATACTTTTCTACATGGTAACAACACAGATACCGCAATATTTAATCAACTGTGTACTTTCAAAAACAAACAAGACCCACTCCAATGTAAAGTACTGTAAGGTCAAGAACTCTTGACCATTTCTGGGAAAGAAAAGAGTAGGTTAAGGGGAGAGAGAGAAAAGGAGAGAGCTCACAGTAAGTAAAATGTTAAATAGATTCATATTTCTATTTTGGTGTGTGTGTGTGTGTGTGTGTGTGTGTGTGTGTGTGTGTGTGTGTGTGTGTGTGTGTGTGTGTGTGTGTGTGTGCGCGCTATGTTTAGGAAACAACTGCTTCCTTACCTGGATGCCTAGAACCCCATCTGTTTCCTGTTTTAACATGGCAACACTGCAATCTCCCTATGCCATTAATTTTATTGAAACCCATTCACATAACCACAAGATACTGGGCAGCAGCGTTCAAACGTTCCCCCCACCCTGCTTATCATAAAGGTCCCACATGTCCTAGCAATATCCCCCAAATAAAAATGATACATTTCTCCTAATTACGTCTCTCGAACAATGTTGTTGGACAGCCAAAGACATCAAATGAAATAGTGTTCTGATACCGCGAAAGTGGAGTCAAGGTCTTATATTTTCATGGCAGGTACATTGGACAGATAACTATGAGGAAGAGAACAGTAATTATAGTGGGGAAATGACATCAGAAATTAAGGTAAATTGTGAAAGGGTTGGCTCTATAAATGGGTTTGAGCCCTGGATTAAAAAGCCCATTAACTGGGAAATAGGCAGGTGTTATCCTCACTGTGACCAAAAAACAAATGCACTAAATGTAAGACGGGGGGGGCGGGTGGGTTGTGTGTCTGTTTGCGTGTGTGTGTTGTGTGTGTTGGGGTTGAGAGGCGTATTACAAATATAGCTTTTCAGTTTTGTGGTGATTTGTTGTCTATTGTTCCACACATAAACATACATTAATATATTGAAAGATGGGTGTGACTTGCCTGAATGGTTGTACCAATTTATTCTCCCCCCAACATACATAAAAACAATTGTTGGTTCAGCATACATTAGGGTAGAAAAGGCATGATTCTCACTCACTATTAAAAATCATGATGTTTCAGCCATCATCAGAAACAGTGTAGTTCAGTGTACTCCCATCTTTTCTGAACTTCTGTGGACACTACCCTGTATCTCCCTGTGTGCCATGCCATGCACAGCATTCAAATTCAAAGAGCAGAACATTGTCCTGCGAGCAAATTGTTGCTCTTTGACTCTATATCAAAGCCAAAGGATCGGAGTTTCACCGCAGTTGTTGCACCAGTTTTTATCAACCGCGTGTCTCATCTTTTCATTTTCAGCCCAGAGAAATGTACAGGTGTTGAGAGAGCTCCCCTGTCTGATAGGAGAGGAGACTGGGCCAACAAGGTGACCGGGCAAAATTAGATGAAGTTTTCTTTTTTCATTTAATCAAAGTTGCTCCAGTCTGATGCCTTCTCCCTGGGCCAGATGTCAAATGTTTTCTATTGATGTCAATGCAGAAGTAATCACAAAGTCAATCCATTCCACAGATGCCGACTAGCTAGTTTCTGCACCGACCCGTTAGTCTCACCACTGCATCACACTGATCACTGAACACCTTTGAGGCATGTGAGATTATTTCCTCCATCTGAAGAAGTGTAACCTCTAGAAAATAAGTCAATCACAGCATAAAGTAATTAAGCACATTATCAACGGTGAGGTTAATTAGAGGGCTAGCTAGACCAGTAGCATTGTAAACAGCACACACACACACACACACACACACACACACACACACACACACACACACACACACACAGTATTTCCTTCTTTTTTTTTACATTAACCTACAGAAGCTGATTCTCACTGTTTGGATTCTGAAATGGATTAAAACAACTTTCAATCAAATTCAATTAATGAATACTCTATGTAGATCAAAGCTATTTCAATGTTTTGTCCTAACATTGCATGGCTCTGCTGCTGGCTCTTTTTACTGAACCAGTCAAACAATTCATTGAATTGCATCAATTTAGACTACCACTCCATTAGAGGCAGAAGAGTGGCACATTAAAGGTAGCATTTCCAAGCACACATTAGGCTACCTGTGATTTGATGTATTGTATGCTGTTGTTTATAACATGAAAGAAGAGCACTGTGCTGAAATATCATAAGACACTGCAGACAGCCTCTATCTCTGAAGCACAGCCCAGTCTGAAACGGCACATGGTTGCATGGTTACACTAGCAAGACTATTCCATAATTATTGACAACCAACATATACTCTCTCTCTTGTTTCAGAGTGATATGTCCCTCATGCGGCACTCAATGTCAGCTATGTGAAGATGGTCCTATCTAGGGAACCCTGTTTCTGGAACTCGTGGCTGAATAGGTATACCATAGTAAAGGTAGGTAACAGGGATTTCTTCTGTCTCCATGTTTGTTCCACATATAGTTATCGAAATAGTAATCTTAGTTGAGCATTCTGTGCTTGACAAAGCTGTGGTACTTCTTTTGTTTAAAAACAAAAAGCATAAGGACTGCTCAGCCATGACAAAACAGATGCTTGCATAAAACTTTAAAGCAGGGATATAGACAGACAGCTCATATTCTCTCTCTCTTGCCCTCTCTTTCTCTCTTTCTCTCTCTCTCTTTCTCTCTCTCTCTCTCTCTCTGTCTCTCTCTCGCTCGCTCTCTCTTTCTCTCCCTCTCTCTCTTTCTCTCTCCCTCTTTCTCTCTCTCTCGTTCTCTCTCTTTCTCTCTTTCTCTCTCTCTCTTTCTCTCTCTCTCTGTCGCTCGCTCTCTCTTTCTCTCCCTCTCTCTCTTTCTCTCTCCTTCTCTCTCTTTCTCTCTCCCCTCCTTTTTTTCTTTAAATGGCATGAAGGTTGAGATGGCTGGAGTCCAAGATCATCATGCCCGAGACCACACAGATGAGGAGAGATAACAGTTGTCTTTCTGTGAGCCTCTCTCTCACACAGCCTGCCATGTTTCTATACAAGTAGCAGGAGCAGGGAGGGATGTGGTGGAGGGAAGCCACCTGCGCCCGTGACATCACCGCTGTAGAGGCCAGGCCCAAAGGCTCCGTGGGCCCCCGCCTGCTTTATCGCGTATCATGTATCACCTGCAGTTCAACGTCAAGCCCAAAGAGACAGATTTCATCTGTCATCTCTGAGAGGATCTCAATATAATTCAGTCCAACCGATCTGACAACCATGCCGGCCGGGGAGTGGAGAGAGGAGAGAAGGGATTGAGTTGCCAAACCTAATCTTTCAGATGAGGAGGCCTTTTTCTGCCCAGTCATGTCCTTGTGTGCATTTGCAAAGGAGGGAATGAGATATCAGATCTGCCTGTTATTAGAAACAGCATCTTGGGTTAAGTGGGTCCTGTGGTTTCATTCCTGTTTAAATTGAATACATGAACAACTCAACTTACTGTTCGTTTTGTTTCAGGGTAATACAATACTGTTTCACATGCTGAGGTATTTCAAGTACTCCAAGAATTTCATGTAGTTGTTCAAGGACAGTGGAGGGGATGTACAGTGTAAGAAAGTATTCAGACTTATTCCACATGTAGTTGTTCAAGGACAGTGGAGGGGATGTACAGTGTAAGAAAGTATTCAGACTTATTCCACATGTAGTTGTTCAAGGACAGTGGAGGGGATGTACAGTGTAAGAAAGTATTCAGACTTATTCCACATGTAGTTGTTCAAGGACAGTGGAGGGGATGTACAGTGTAAGAAAGTATTCAGACTTATTCCACATGTAGTTGTTCAAGGACAGTGGAGGGGATGTACAGTGTAAGAAAGTATTCAGACTTATTCCACACGTTGTTGTGTTACAGCCTGAATTCAAAATGGATTCAATGAAAATGCCTCACCCATCTACACACAATACCCCATAATGACAAAGTGAAAACATGTTTTCAGAAAATGTTGCACATTTATTGAAAATGAAATACAGAAATCTCTTATTTACGTAACTATTCACACCCCTAAGTCAATACTTTGTAGAAGCACCTTTGGCAGTGATTACACCCAGTGATTTCTGGGTAAGTCTGTAAGAGCTTTCCACACCTGGATTGTGCAACATTTAACCATAATTCTTTTTAAAAATGATTCAAGCTCTGTTAAATTGGTTGTTGATCATTGCAAGACAACCATTTTCAGGTCTTGCCATAGATTTTCAAGTAGATTAAAGTTAAAACAGCAACATGGCCCCCCAGGAACATTCCCTGTCTTTTTGGTAAGCAACTCCAGTGTAGATTAGGCCTTGTATTTTACATTATTGTCCTGATGAAAGGGGAATTCATCTCCCAGTGTCTGGTGGAAAGCAGACTGAACCAGGTTCTCCTGGTTTTTGCCTGTGCTTAGATTCATTTAGTTTATTTTTTTATCCTGAAAAACTCCACAGTCCTTAACGATTGCAAGTACACCCATACCATGATCCAGCCACCACTATGCTTGAAAATATGAAGATTGGTATTCAGTGATGTGTTGTATTGGATTTGCCCCAAACATAACATTTTGTACACAGAACAAAAAGTTAATTGCTTTGATACATTATTTTGCAGTAGTACTTTAGTGCCTTTAATGCATGTTTTGCCATTTTTTTTCTGTACAGGCTTTCTTATTTTCACTCTGTCAATTAGGTTAGTATTGTGGAGTAACTACAATGTTGTTGATCCATCCTCAGTTTTCTCCTATCACATTCGTTAATCTCTGTAACTCATGGTGAAATCCCTGAGCGGGTTCCTTCCTCTCCGGCAACTGAGTTGGGAAGGACGCCTGTATCTTTGTAGTGATTGGGTGTATTGATACACCATCCAAAGTGTAATTAATAACTTCACCATGCTCAAAGGGATATTCATTGTCTGCTTTTTATTTTATTTGTACCCATCTACCAATAGGTGCCCTTCTTTGCGAGGCATTGGAAAACATCCTTGTTCTCTGTGCTTAAATCTGTGTTTGAAATTCACTGCTCAACTGAGGGACCTACAGATAATTGTATGTGTAGGATACAGAGATGAGGTAGTCTTTCAAAAATCATGTTAAACACTATTATTACACACAGAGTGAATCCATGCAACTTATTATGTGACTTGTTTAGCACGTTTTTATTCCTGAACTTTAGGCTTGTCATAACAAAGTGGTTGAATACTTATTGACTCTATCAGGTTTCAGGTACGACCCAGATGCAGACAGTGTCGAAGAAACAAAAGTGTACTTCTAATAGAGGGGCAGGCAAACGACAGATCAAAGTCAGGCAGAGGTCTGTAATCCAGAGAGGATGCAAAAGGTCCAGAATGGCAGGCAGTCTCAGGGTCAAGGCAGGCTCAGGGTCAGGGCAGGCTCAGGGTCCGGGCAGGTAGTCTCAGGGTCAGGGCAGGTAGTCTCAGGGTCAGGGCAGGCAGTCTCAGAGTCAGGCAGGCATTCTCAGGGTCAAGGCAGGCTGTCTCAGGGTCAAGGCAGGCAGTCTCAGGGTCAGGGAAGGCAGTCTCAGGGACAGGGCAGGCTCAGGGTCCGGGCAGGCAGGCTCAGGGTCAGGGCAGGCAGGGGTCAATAATCCAGTGAGGTGGGGCAAGGTCCAGAACGGCAGGCAGTCTCAGGGTCAGGGCAGGCAGTCTCAGGGTCAGGGCAGGCAGTCTCAGGGTCAGGGCAGGCAGGCTAAGGGTCAGGGCAGGCAGGGGTCAATAATCCAGTGAGGTGGGGCAAGGTCCAGAACGGCAGGCAGTCTCAGGGTCAAGGCAGGCAGGCTCAGGGTCAGGGCAGGCAGTCTCAGGGTCAGGGCAGGCAGTCTCAGGGTCAAGGCAGGCAGTCTCAGGGTCAGGGCAGGCAGTCTCAGGGTCAGGGAAGGCAGTCTCAGGGACAGGGCAGGCTCAGGGTCAGGGCAGGCTCAGGGTCCGGGCAGGCAGGCTCAGGGTCAGGGCAGGCAGGGGTCAATAATCCAGTGAGGTGGGGCAAGGTCCAGAACGGCAGGCAGTCTCAGGGTCAGGGCAGGCAGTCTCAGGGTCAGGGCAGGCAGTCTCAGGGTCAGGGCAGGCAGGCTAAGGGTCAGGGCAGGCAGGGGTCAATAATCCAGTGAGGTGGGGCAAGGTCCAGAACGGCAGGCAGTCTCAGGGTCAAGGCAGGCAGGCTCAGGGTCAGGGCAGGCAGTCTCAGGGTCAGGGCAGGCAGTCTCAGGGTCAAGGCAGGCAGTCTCAGGGTCAGGGCAGGCAGGCTCAGGGTCAGGACAGGCAGGGGTCAGTAATCCAGTGAGGTGGGGCAAGGTATAGAATGGCAGGCAGGCTCAGGGTCAAGGCAGGCAGGCTCAGGGTCAGGGCAGGCAGTCTCAGGGTCAGGGCAGGCAGTCTCAGGGTCAAGGCAGGCAGGCTCAGGGTCAGGGCAGGCAGTCTCAGGGTCAAGGCAGGCAGGCTCAGGGTCAGGGCAGGCAGTCTCAGGGTCAAGGCAGGCAGGCTCAGGGTCAGGGCAGGCAGTCTCGGGGTCAAGGCAGGCAGGCTCAGGGTCAGGGCAGGCAGGCTCAGGGTCAGGACAGGCAGAACGGTCAAAGCCGGGAAGGACTAGAAAACAGGAGCAAGAGCAGACAGGAGCAAACACTGGTAGGTTTCACGGACAAAACATGGCAACAAACAGAGAAGACAGGTATAAATACACAGAGGATCATGGGGAAGATGGGCACCACCTGGAAAGGGGTGGTGACAAGCACAAAGACAGGTAAAACAGATCAGGGTGTGACAGACTCAAGCTTTTCATTTGTAAATAATTTGTACACATTTCTAAAAACATAATTACACTTTGACATTATGGGTTATTGTGTGTAGGCCAATAAATTCAGGCTGTAACACAACAAAACAGAGGTGGGATCAAGTCATTGTTTTACAAGTCACAAGTAAGTCTCAAGTCTTAGCACTCAAGTCCCAAGTCAAGTCTCAAGTCAAGACAGGCAAGTCCGAGTGAAATCATGTCAAGACCGTCAAGTCTCAATTCAAGTCTCAAGTCCTAAGCTTTGAGTTTCGAGTCCTAAACAAGTCATAATGTGCTCTTCATCAAATGTAATACCATTTCATATTTTTAACAAGAGTAATAGTTAGTACACTACATTTACGCAAATCATGAATGCTTTAAAAAAAATCTATATATTTATTACTTTCAAATAAACGTTGTATTTCCATGGAATTACATGGGTAGCCATGAGAACCCCCCCCGATGGTGATCGATGATCGCTATGGCACAATCGGGCGATGTAGGCTTGTACACAATCGCCCAACCTTAACACACACACACACACTCTCTCTGTGTGGTTACAGTAGGCTAACGTATGTCAATGGTTTTAGGAACAACAGTAACATCAGGCAGGATTTAGGCTACTAACTGCCTAGCCAGTTGTACCTCAATCTTGGGTGCAATGATCACGTTCCCGCTCTGACTGACTGTGTGGAGGCTCATTGATTTAACGTTACGTTAGCCTACATGATACACTAGTAAAGTAATAAAATATATAGCTGTCGGCTATATTAGCCACGACTTACCGTTTCTTCTGCTACTTCAAATGTCGAACAAAGTTGGAAATTGTTGTGAATTCACTTGCCGACGTTCCTCTGCACTGCCTCGCACAACCTTTTCTCAGCTGGCACAATTTGATTGGCTGCTGTCCGATTCTAACTGTAATCCGTTAAATGAAGAGTTGATGCGCTGCACACTTTTTTAAACAGCATCATTTTTTATATTTGGGCTTTGGGAGGGTATCAAGTCAGGTCGAGTCATAAGGCTCAAGGTCAAGTCGCGAGTCATTGGCGTTAAAGTCAAAGTCGAGTTGCAAGTCCACACCTCTGTGGACTCGAGTCCACAGTAGTCCACACCTCTGTGGACTCGAGTCCGTTTTCTACTTCCGGCGCCGACAGAGATGGCCGCCTCGCTTCGCGTTCCTAGGAAACTATGCAGTTTTTAGTTTTTTTACGTGTTATTTCTTACATTAGTACCCCAGGTCATCTTAGGTTTCATTACATACAGTCGAGAAGAACTACTGAATATAAGATCAGCGTCAACTCACCATCAGTACGACCAAGAATATGTTTTTCGCGACGCGGATCCTGTGTTCTGCCTTACAAACAGGACAACGGAATGGATCGCATGCAGCGACCCAAAAAAACGACTCCGAAAAAGAGGGAAATGAGGCGGTCTTCTGGTCAGACTCCGGAGACGGGCACACCGTGCACCACTCCCTAGCATTCTTCTTGCCAATGTCCAGTCTCTTGACAACAAGGTTGATGAAATCCGAGCAAGGGTAGCATTCCAGAGGGACATCAGAGACTGTAACGTTCTGTGCTTCACGGAAACATGGCTCACTGGAGAGACGCTATCCGAGGCGGTGCAGCCAACGGGTTTCTCCACGCATCGCGCCGACAGAAACAAACACCTTTCTGGTAAGAAGAGGGGCGGGGGCATATGCCTTATGGCTAACGAGACATGGTGTGATGAAAGAAACATACAGGAACTCAAATCCTTCTGTTCACCTGATTTAGAATTCCTCACAATCAAATGTAGACCGCATTATCTACCAAGAGAATTCTCTTCGATTATAATCACAGCCGTATATATCCCCCCCCCAAGCAGACACATCGATGGCTCTGAACGAACTTTATTTAACTCTTTGCAAACTGGAAACCATTTATCCGGAGGCTGCATTCATTGTAGCTGGGGATTTTAACAAGGCTAATCTGAAAACAAGACTCCCTAAATTTTATCAGCATATCGATTGCTCCACCAGGGGTGGAAAAACCTTGGATCATTGTTACTCTAACTTCCGCGACGCATATAAGGCCCTGCCCCACCCCCCTTTCGGAAAAGCTGACCACGACTCCATTTTGTTGATCCCTGCCTACAGACAGAAACTAAAACAAGAGGCTCCCACGCTGAGGTCTGTCCAACGCTGGTCCGACCAAGCTGACTCCACACTCCAAGACTGCTTCCATCACGTGGACTGGGATATGTTTCGTATTGCGTCAGATAACAACATTGACGAATACGCTGATTCGGTGTGCGAGTTCATTAGAACGTGCGTGCGTTGAAGATGTCGTTCCCATAGCAACAATTAAAACATTCCCTAACCAGAAACCGTGGATTGATGGCAGCATTCGCGTGAAACTGAAAGCGCGAACCACTGCTTTTAATCAGGGCAAGGTGTCTGGTAACATGACCGAATACAAACAGTGCAGCTATTCCCTCCGCAAGGCTATCAAACAAGCTAAGCGTCAGTACAGAGACAAAGTAGAATCTCAATTCAACGGCTCAGACACAAGAGGCATGTGGCAGGGTCTACAGTCAATCACGGACTACAGGAAGAAATCCAGCCCAGTCACAGACCAGGATGTCTTGCTCCCAGGCAGACTAAATAACTTTTTTGCCCGCTTTGAGGACAATACAGTGCCACTGACACGGCCTGCAACGAAAACATGCGGTCTCTCCTTCACTGCAGCCGAGGTGAGTAAGACATTTAAACGTGTTAACCCTCGCAAGGCTGCAGGCCCAGACGGCATCCCCAGCCGCGCCCTCAGAGCATGCGCAGACCAGCTGGCCGGTGTGTTTACGGACATATTCAATCAATCCCTATACCAGTCTGCTGTTCCCACATGCTTCAAGAGGGCCACCATTGTTCCTGTTCCCAAGAAAGCTAAGGTAACTGAGCTAAACGACTACCGCCCCGTAGCACTCACTTCCGTCATCATGAAGTGCTTTGAGAGACTAGTCAAGGACCATATCACCTCCACCCTACCTGACACCCTAGACCCACTCCAATTTGCTTACCGCCCAAATAGGTCCACAGACGATGCTATCTCAACCACACTGCACACTGCCCTAACCCATCTGGACAAGAGGAATACCTATGTGAGAATGCTGTTCATCGACTACAGCTCGGCATTCAACACCATAGTACCCCTCCAAGCTCGTCATCAAGCTCGAGACCCTGGGTCTCGACCCCGCCCTGTGCAACTGGGTACTGGACTTCCTGACGGGCCGCCCCCAGGTGGTGAGGGTAGGCAACAACATCTCCTCCCCGCTGATCCTCAACACTGGGGCCCCACAAGGGTGCGTTCTGAGCCCTCTCCTGTACTCCCTGTTCACCGACGACTGCGTGGCCACGCACGCCTCCAACTCAATCATCAAGTTTGCGGACGACACAACAGTGGTAGGCTTGATTACCAACAACGACGAGACGGCCTACAGGGAGGAGGTGAGGGCCCTCGGAGTGTGTTGTCAGGAAAATAACCTCACACTCAACGTCAACAAAACTAAGGAGATGATTGTGGACTTCAGGAAACAGCAGAGGGAACACCCCCCTATCCACATCGATGGAACAGTAGTGGAGAGGGTAGCAAGTTTTAAGTTCCTCGGCATACACATCACAGACAAACTGAATTGGTCCACTCACACAGACAGCATAGTGAAGAAGGCGCAGCAGCGCCTCTTCAACCTCAGGAGGCTGAAGAAATTCGGCTTGTCACCAAAAGCACTCACAAACTTCTACAGATGCACAATCAAGAGCATCCTGGCGGGCTGTATCACCGCCTGGTACGGCAACTGCTCCGCCCTCAACCGTAAGGCTCTCCAGAGGGTAGTGAGGTCTGCACAACGCATCACCGGGGGCAAACTACCTGCCCTCCAGGACACCTACACCACCCGATGTTACAGGAAGGCCATAAAGATCATCAAGGACATCAACCACCCGAGCCACTGCCTGTTCACCCCGCTATCATCCAGAAGGCGAGGGACTGAAAAACAGCTTCTATCTCAAGGCCATCAGACTGTTAAACAGCCACCACTAACATTGAGTGGCTGCTGCCAACACACTGACACTGACTCAACTCCAGCCACTTTAATAATGGGAATTGATGGGAAATGATGTAAATATATCACTAGCCACTTTAAACAATGCTACCTTATATAATGTTACTTACCCTACATTATTCATCTCATATGCATACGTATATACTGTACTCTATATCATCGACTGCATCCTTATGTAATACATGTATCACTAGCCACTCTAACTACGCCACTTTGTTTACATACTCATCTCATATGTATATACTGTACTCGATACCATCTACTGTATCTTGCCTATGCTGCTCTGTACCATCACTCATTCATATATCCTTATGTACATATTCTTTATCCCCTTACACTGTGTATAAGACAGTAGTTTTGGAATTGTTAGTTAGATTACTTGTTGGTTATTACTGCATTGTCGGAACTAGAAGCACAAGCATTTCGCTACACTCGCATTAACATCTGCTAACCATGTGTATGTGACAAATAAAATTGGATTTGATTTGATTTGAGTCCACACCTCTACGACAAAATGTGGAGAAAGTCAAGGGGTGTTAATACTTTCTGAATGCACTGTACATGTACTTATGTATGTCAAGACAAAATCTCTTACAATTATCCATGATTATTTACTAAATCACTTCCATTGAAAATAAAACCTAACTTATTTTCAAGATTGTCACAAAAGACATGTTGTTGGTGTAGATGTGTAGGAAAACACTTAGCATTTTGAACACGTGTAAAAAAAAGTAGAGAGAAAACCCAATATACGTCCATAAATGCCGTAAGCAAAACCATAAATGGTATCAAAAAGCATAACTTAATTAGAAAGACAATCAACGTTAATGTCTTCATATTTAGTGAATCAGGGTGGCATAATTAGGCTAGTGGTTCCCGTCTCCACTCTTAGTACAGTCATGGCACTACAGTCAAGGCTTGATGTTGTCTAGAATGGCCGCCCACATAAAACTGCTAATTGCAGGTCTTGGCCCTCCAGCACACTCCCAGTCATAAAGACAACAAGTGAAATTGGTCGTTTTAGTGATGTGGTGTTAATAAATAACGTCCCAAAAACCATACCGAGACATTTTGAGAACTCGGCACACTGTCCTCTCCTTCAAATTATGATTTTCCTTGTATTTAAAGCCTGATGTGCAAATGTGTTTGGCTAGTCAACAATATCTTACATAAAAGGTAATGTTACAAGATGTTTACAGCATAAGACTACATTATAAAATAAAACAGCCTAAATAACAAAGGGACCAAGCTCCTCTCTGCTGCATGTTTTAACATGAGTAAATATCTGTCCATAATAACATGTTACTTTCTCTCACCTCTTCCATAATGAGAGGAGAACGTTTATATAACAGGTGCATAAATCGCTGAAGTTGGAGACTTTTATCTCCCTCACCAACTTCAAACATCTGCTATCTGAGCAGCTAACCGATCGCTGCAGCTGTACATAGTCTATTGGTAAATAGCCCACCCATTTTCACCTACCTCATCCCCATACTGTTTTTATTTATTTACTTTTCTGCTCTTTTGCACACCAATATCTCTACCTGTACATGACCATCTGATCATTTATCACTCCAGTGTTAATCTGCAAAATTGTAATTATTCGCCTACCTCCTCATGCCTTTTGCACACAATGTATATAGACTCCCCCTTTTTTTCTACTGTGTTATTGACTTGTTAATTGTTTACTCCATGTGTAACTCTGTGTTGTCTGTTAATTTTGCACGCCCAATTTTTCAGTTTTTGATTTATTAAAAAGTTTGAAATATCCAATAAATGTCGTTCCACTTCATGATTGTGTCCCACTTGTTGTTGATTCTTCACAAAAAAATACAGTTTTATATCTTTATGTTTGAAGCCTGAAATGTGGCAAAAGGTCGCAAAGTTCAAGGGGGCCGAATACTTTCGCAAGGCACTGTACTTTCCCCTCCTGAGGCCCTGATCCATCGTCGGCATTGTTCAAGGTTAACCAACCACTGTTTTATACCTATTATTATTCTTTCTTAATCGGTTTATAAATATATATGAATCGCCAAAGCTACCCCCACCCACCGTCTTGCAGCAGCTAGAATGGAAGCTCCACCTAAATACATTCCAGGGGCTGAGCTGAGGTGACCATGGGTTTGTAAGGGAGATAGTGCGGGCAGGAGATTTGTGACAGAGCAGAGCATGAAACCCATCAGTTGATGAGTGGAAATCCCTGCTTTCTAATTAATAGAGGTACACAGGCCAGGGGATAAGGAGGATCAGGGAAATGACATCAGGAAGAAGATACCATCACTCATTTCTGAGGCCCTTTGTCACACTTCAGAATCTGCTGTAATGAATCACTCAAGCATTCTGCAAGATACATTTAAATGGTTGGAGAAAATTCATTGTCCGGTGGAGAGCATTTCGATAAGGATCTTTTCTTCTCGCCTCTCTCTCTCCCTCTTCTTCGTCCTCTTCTTCTTTTTCTTCTTTGTCAAAGAAAAGGGGCCTCCTGATCAAAAAACGAAATCAAGACCAAAGCCAAGCAACAGGTGCACTCTCTGAAAAGCTCCTGCTGGAATCTGCAAGTGGACCTGCAAGCTTTTCAGGTGAGAGAAAGCAGATCTGAGATGCTGCAGGAGAAAGGGGAGGATTAACAGCCATAGGGTCAACAGGAAGTATCAAGGTCAGGTCAGGGAGGTGAAATAAAGTACAATATAACACTTGTACTTCTTCTGTGTGTGACTGTAGAGACTCAGGCAGGCGTAAGGTTGAGATGAGCCAGGAATGACGACCTCCCTGTTTATTTAGCTGTTCTCTGAAATCTATGTGTTTGTGCTAATGTAAGGTTATTTTACAGTAGGTTAACCACTGGCTTAGCGTTGTTCCTCATATTGTTTCTTTGATCAGTGAAAGCAGTGAGGGGTATGTTGTTATGAATGTGGACAGTACGGTTGCATGTAGGGAAGTGATCTCTGTGTTGTGTAGAATATTGTGGTTTCTGTTAAGAAGAAGACTGTTGATGATGATTGGATTTATTTTCTAGATGTTTTCTATGCATTACTTACTAATAAAAATGTACTGCACAGTTGATCTGATGGATTGGAAATGGCCTATTGAACTGCTGAAGGCTACAGCTGTAGGGCTCTATGATAGGGTTATAGGGCTCTGTGTGTGTGCCATTCTGCGTAAGAAATGTACCTGTGATGCATAGTGGCTCATAGACAATGTCCCCAAAATATCTTACTTTACTGTTTGAGTTGATTTAATTGAGTAATTTCTTGTTATAACAAGAAAAGGTAACTGGAAAACAACATCTTCCCCCTTCAAGAGGCCTTTGAAGCAAATGACTATACCAGAATATACTTTTCATACATGTCAAATGACTATACCAGAATATACTTTTCATACATGTCAAATGACTATACCAGAATATACTTTTCATACATGTCAAATGACTATACCAGAATATACTTTTCATACATGTCATAAGGAGGCAAAATGGGAATTAACAAAGCAATAGTAGCTGTTGCAAGGTTCACAAAACTGGCAGTTAAAATGCAACTGTACTATATACTCAAATATCCTTTAGTCTTTCTGATGGTTACATTTGAATTCAGTGGGGAAACAAAATGCTGTAGTGTATATCTGACAGTATCATATATTCTCCCAGGGGATATACTAAGTTGTATATCTGACAGTATCATATATTCTCCCAGGGGATATACTAAGTTGTATATCTGACAGTATCATATATTCTCCCAGGGGATATACTAAGTTGTATATCTGACAGTATCATATATTCTCCCAGGGGATATACTAAGTTGTATATCTGACAGTATCATATATTCTCCCAGGGGATATACTAAGTTGTATATCTGACAGTATCATATATTCTCCCAGGGGATATACTAAGTTGTATATCTGACAGTATCATTTATTCTCCCAGGGGATATACTAAGTTGTATATCTGACAGTATCATATATTCTCCCAGGGGATATACTAAGTTGTATATCTGACAGTATCATATATTCTCCCAGGGGATATAATAAGTTGTATATCTGACAGTATCATTTATTCTCCCAGGGGATATACTAAATTGTATATCTGACAGTATCATATATTCTCCCAGGGGATATACTAAGTTGTATATCTGACAGTATCATATATTCTCCCAGGGGATATACTAAGTTGTATATCTGACAGTATCATTTATTCTCCCAGGGGATATACTAAGTTGTATATCTGACAGTATCATTTATTCTCCCAGGGGATATACTAAGTTGTATATCTGACAGTATCATATATTATCCCAGGGGATATACTAAGTTGTATATCTGACAGTATCATATATTCTCCCAGGGGATATACTAAGTTGTATATCTGACAGTATCATTTATTCTCCCAGGGGATATACTAAGTTGTATATCTGACAGTATCATTTATTCTCCCAGGGGATATACTAAGTTTTATATCTGACAGTATCATTTATTCTCCCAGGGGATATACTAAGTTGTATATCTGACAGTATCATTTATTCTCCCAGGGGATATACTAAGTTGTATATCTGACAGTATCATTTATTCTCCCAGGGGATATACTAAGTTATATATCTGACAGTATCATTTATTCTCCCAGGGGATATACTAAGTTTTATATCTGACAGTATCATATATTCTCCCAGGAGATATACTAAGTTTTATATCTGACAGTATCATATATTCTCCCAGGGGATATACTAAGTTGTATATCTGACAGTATCATTTATTCTCCCAGGGGATATACTAAGTTGTATATCTGACAGTATCATTTATTCTCCCAGGGGATATACTAAGTTGTATATCTGACAGTATCATTTATTCTCCCAGGGGATATACTAAGTTGTATATCTGACAGTATCATTTATTATCCCAGGGGATATACTAAGTTGTATATCTGACAGTATCATTTATTCTCCCAGGGGATATACTAAGTTGTATATCTGACAGTATCATTTATTCTCCCAGGGGATATACTAAGTTGTATATCTGACAGTATCATTTATTCTCCCAGGGGATATACTAAGTTGTATATCTGACAGTATCATTTATTCTCCCAGGGGATATACTACGTTTTATATCTGACAGTATCATTTATTCTCCCAGGGGATATACTAAGTTGTATATCTGACAGTATCATTTATTCTCCCAGGGGATATACTAAGTTGTATATCTGACAGTATCATTTATTCTCCCAGGGGATATACTAAGTTGTATATCTGACAGTATCATTTATTCTCCCAGGGGATATACTAAGTTGTATATCTGACAGTATCATTTATTCTCCCAGGGGATATACTAAGTTGTATATCTGACAGTATCATATATTCTCCCAGGGGATATACTAAGTTTTATATCTGACAGTATCATTTATTCTCCCAGGGGATATACTAAGTTGTATATCTGACAGTATCATTTATTCTCCCAGGGGATATACTAAGTTGTATATCTGACAGTATCATTTATTCTCCCAGGGGATATACTAAGTTGTATATCTGACAGTATCATTTATTCTCCCAGGGGATATACTAAGTTGTATATCTGACAGTATCATTTATTCTCCCAGGGGATATACTAAGTTGTATATCTGACAGTATCATTTATTCTCCCAGGGGATATACTAAGTTGTATATCTGACAGTATCATTTATTCTCCCAGGGGATATACTAAGTTGTATATCTGACAGTATCATTTATTCTCCCAGGGGATATACTAAGTTGTATATCTGACAGTATCATTTATTCTCCCAGGGGATATACTAAGTTGTATATCTGACAGTATCATTTATTCTCCCAGGGGATATACTACGTTTTATATCTGACAGTATCATATATTCTCCCAGGGGATATACTAAGGCTGCCCATGGACAATACTACTCTAATTTGTTAAATGTGCACAAGCATATTGCAAAAACAGTTCATATACAAGTAAATATAGTTTCTGTATTCTCTCCTCAGCCTTGTCTTTGTTTGCTGTGAAGAGATCATTTAAGTTTTTTGGCTGCTAAGTCGTTGAATCCAACCCTGGGGAACTACTGTAAACCCCAGTGAAACCAGATTTTTATACTTTTTTTCCTTCTTTATTTGTTATTTTATTTAGCTCCAGCCTTATATCCCAATGCAATGATTTAATATACACCCACTCATAGTCTGCATATGTTACTTTTTAATTACAGGTAAAATCTAACTTGTAAGATGATGGGCTGGAAGGTGCCATTGCATTGTTATTTTTTTTCATCCTGGTATTCTGATTATGTGAGCTGGGCTCCTTTGCTAAGCGATGATAAGCAGAATTTCCATGTTCTCTGCATAATTAATCCATCCTTGCCTCTCTTCATGCCAACTCTGCCGTTATCGCCTGCACATGCCTGAATTGCAAAAGAATCCTCTCTTCAATTGGAACTTATTGATATTCAACAATTAAAAAAACTGGAAATCGTTCAAATTTAAGCCACAGATTGTTAAATGGATTAATTTCGCGGCAATCGCAGGCATCTAACGCATGAAGACAGGCAAAACAAATTGAAAGTGTCTCCTGTTTGTGGAGTTTTAGTCCTAAAATGATAGGGTTCATTGGCATGTTTTTTTCTCCATAGTCAAAAATTACCATTCATTTGCATCCTATAAAATACTTTTAAATGGTTGAAAATTCAGAGGAATTTCTTTCAATGCCTGTCGTTTGGCTGGATGATAACAACTTCAGCTTCCACACATCTGGACGCTTTTGATACTGGCTGAAAGGAATGTCTGAATATTTAATATTTTTATCTGTTTTCATCGATGGTTTCACCATTAAGGATGGCTCGGCTATTTTGCATGGAGCCTGGCAGATGTAGATTTATTTTCTGAGCTGTCTACGCTCTGCCTTTCCCTGAATATATTGATGCATTTTCCCATTTTGCTGTGCACTGGTGCCTCTGCATATGTAATAAACTAGCACACACACTGTTATAAAATCAACCAACTGACAGCGGTATCATACTGCTTTTTACAAGCAGCTCTGTTATTGCCATTGCACAGATTTCAAAAACGAAATTAAGCACATAAATACATTTAAGATTTATATTATTAGAAATAATAATGTAATATGTGTAGGAGTTACAGTACTTATTGAAAATATAGACTAAAACCAACTTTAGCATTGACTTTGTAATGTAATACTCATAGATGAATCACTCAATCTTCAGTATATTTTCTTGGCAGTAGTTCCAGTTAAGATGTTGCCCCAATTGAATACAGCTGTAATTCTGGGGAATTACAGAATAGAATAGAGAGTAGGGACACCACATTATAGAGAGTAGGGACACCACATTATAGAGAGTAGGGACACCACATTATAGAGAGTAGGGACACCACATTATAGAGAGTAGGGACACCACATTATAGAGAGTAGGGACACCACATTATAGAGAGTAGGGACACCACATCATAGAGAGTAGGGACACCACATTATAGAGAGTAGGGACACCACATTATAGAGAGTAGGGACACCACATTATAGAGAGTAGGGACACCACATTATAGAGAGTAGGGACACTACATTAGCTATGCATTTAGCATCCAAATGTTATGCCAATAGTTTTCCCTATTGTAGCCTGGCATGGTATTTCCCTATGACGCTGATCATATAGGATTCCTACGAAGACACACTGCTGAAACAAACCTCTGAATGTTGTGTACATGAGCTAATGAATAGTGGTGTGCCCAACATGGATACAATTAAGGGTTTTATAATGTGACTCTTTAAATTGTAGAATGAGGTTTAATCCAAATGGTTACCTCTTCCAAAGTAAAGCCATCAAAACAATTTCAATTTCAATTTCAACAGCATGACACTTTGATTAATTAAAAAAATATGTACCCTACCCCCTTTTAAAGGAAACAGGCAGTGGGCAAGTATATACTTTTTGTACTTATTAAGAAATATGTTAAGAAATAAAGTGCCTTCAGAAAGTATTCATACACCTTGACTTCTTCCACATTGTTGTTGTGTTACAGCCTGAATTCAAAATGTATTTAATAAATAAATAGTATCACCATCTACACACAATGCCCCATAATGAAAAAGTGAAAACGTGTTTTTAGAAATTCTTGCAAATATATTGAAAGTTAAATATATAAATACCTCATTTACATAACTATTCACACCCCTGAGTCAATACTGTACATTATATAATCACATTTGAAGTGATTACAGCTGTGAGTCTTTATGGGAAAGTCTCTAAGAGCTTTGCACTCCTGGATTGAACAATATTTGCACATTATACTTTTTAAAATTCTTCAAGCTCTGTCAAGTTGCTCATTGCTAGACAGTCATTTTAAGGTATTGCCATAGATTTTCAAGTAGATTAAGTCAAAACTGGAAAAACACTCTGGAACATTCACGGTTTCCTTGGTAAGCAACTCCCGTGTATATTTGACCTTGTGTTTTAGGCTATTGTGCTGCTGAAAGGTGAATTCATCTCATAGTGTCTGGTGGAAAGCAGACTGAATCAGGTTTTCCTGTGCTTAGCTCCATTCCATAAATATATTTGTCCTGAAAAACTCCCCAGTCCTTATCGATTACAAACATAACCATAACATGATACAGCCACTGTACCACTATGCTTGAATATATAGACATTGGTACATGAATTTGTCCCAAACATAACACTTTCAGGACAAAAAGTTAATTGGTTGCCACATTTTTCTGCAGTATTACTTTAGTGCCTTGTTGCAAACAGGATGCATGTTTTGGAATATTACTTTAGTGCCTTGTTGCAAACATGATGCATGTTTTGGAATATTACTTTAGTGCCTTGTTGCAAACAGGATGCATGTTTTGGAATATTACTTTAGTGCCTTGTTGCAAACATGATGCATGTTTTGGAATATTTGTATTCTGTACAGGCTTCCTTCTTTTCACTCTGTTAATTAGGTTAGTATTGTGGAGTAACTACAATGATGTTGATCCATCCTCAGTTTTCTCCTATCACCACCATTACACTCTGTAACTGTTTTAAAGTCACACTTAGCCTCATGGTGAAATCCCTGAGCGGTTTCCTTCCTCTCCGGCGTCCTTCCTAACTCAGTTGCCGGAGAGGAAGGAAACCGCTAGGCTTGCCGTAACAAAGGGGTTGAATACTTATTGACTTGAGACTTTTCAGCTTTTCATTTTGAATTAATTGGTCAATATGTCCAAAAACATAATTCCAGTTTGACATAAGGGATATCGTGTGTCGGTGACAAAAAAAAATCTCTATTTAATCCAATTTAATTGCAGGCTGTAACACAACAAAATGTGGAAAAAGTCAAGGGGTGTGAATACTTTCTGAACGCTCTGCAAATGAAAGGGGGAAATCACTGTAATTGTGATAACACTGACCAAGGTAAACTCATGTTTAATTGTACCAGAGGGTAAAATCAGGATAATCTCATAGCCTAGGACTAAATCACAGTTTAGCTAGCAACTACGATGAACATTTCCGGTCTGTCACAGGGTACTAATGACAGGAGATCATAGGCACTAGTTATTTCAACCCTTTTGAGGATGTATCTTACATCCTGCAATTTCCCCCACACAATATATGACATTACCTTCTCTTTACTCCAAAATATCACTATTGCAAAGCAAAGATACATTAGATCTACAAGAGACATTAATGATTATTTCTACTTTTTAAACATTAAAGTCTTAAAAAGGATGTAAGTCATGTAAATCCCAAATGATGTCACAATCTCCAACTTTTGACCATTTAAAAAGACATCCAGATTACCAATAAGAATATGCTAAGGGACAACAGTGTCCCATGTTGCTCTCTTCCTCCTTTCTAACAACAACAAGGTTTTATTTCCAGGTTTACACATCACTCCCGATGGGAGAGGCATAGTGCGTTCATCTGCCCCCCCTCTTTTCATTCAGCACTTCCCTAACCCCCATTCTAGCCTAATCTAAAATGTGTGGCATTTAGATTTTTCTCGTCCATATTTTTTATGCTGTTGTTGTGTTTTGTTGTCACAAACCCAATGATAACCACAAGACCCCGTCATTGAGTGTCTTCCCTAGTAAACAGACAGTATCTGGATGTGGGTGCAGAGCAGAGGAAGGAAGAAGTGGTGCATCTCTGGGGAGAGAGAGAGAGAGAGAGACAGATCTGGCTGTTGTGTTGTGTACTTCTCCAGGGCCCGAGGTGCTGTTGGCAGTGGGGACAGTGGAGTGGGCACACTCTCAGACATCTGTTTGCACACTGCTGCTGGGACTGCTGGCTGGGGGGAGCACTCAGCCGGCACAACAACCACCACCATCACCTACCCTACCTTCGGTTGAAAATGGACTTTTAAAGAAATGGACATATTGATAGGGTATATACCTCATTGTGTGGTTTTAAATGACAACAGTGCTTGTTGTTGAGAGCGGAATGCAGTGTCCAAGATATATGCCCTATGACAAGATGAAGAAAATGTTAACGTATGATGTGACAAAATTTTGGTACCACAACTGGCCACATAGATAAGCTTTTATTTCAGAGGGCATTTGGATTCGTGAAAAAACATTAATATAAAACATCTACACCCTCCTGAACATTGGTACCGTGCCAAATATTTTCACCAAAATAGTCCTTGCGTTCTTATTTGAGGCCAGAAGGACAGGCGTGTTTGGCACTGAAACCCTCCAGCTGTCTCCACTACCTACACACGTACACACACACACACACACACACACACACACACACACACACTCACACACATACGTACCCATCTACGCACACACTCCCATGCATACCTCACCTTCTCTGGCCAATCCCTAACTCCCGCAGCAGCCGCCACTAGAAGATATGTCATACTGTATTTTTCTTTTCAGGCATAGTACTGAGCCATACAGACACAGTTAAAACAAGAACGCAAGCAACCAACTCACCTGACACACACCCTTCTGTGCTGTGATTGTGAATGACAATACTCAAATGTGACTGGACAGTTCTAATCAAATGATTTAGCATTGGATCGTATCAACCCTCTCCCTGTAATCAGATTATGAGTGCACTGTACTGTGTCTGTACACTGTATACCTTCACCTATTAATATGATCAACCTTGTGTCATTGATTTCCCCAGTGATGGAAACACTATCATGTTAATTATCATAACCATCTGGTCCAGACAGTGAAAAAGCTTCCTCTGCCTGTCTCTCACAGATTTGTAGCTGTCAGTCAGTCAACCCTCCATCTTCAAACAAGTCACCAGGGCTTAGCAAGAGCAGAGCAGCAGAGATCACTATAACGCTACTGTAGCTTCAGTCTCAGGGGATCTAGGAGTTGTGTTAGATTCATCTTCAGCTGGCAATTTGACTTTCCTTCTCTCACAATACTGTTGCTCGCACCTGCTATACCACAAATCACTATGGATTTTGGTGCTTGGTTGGTTCACACTGGGAACCCTTTTGCTGCATGGATATTTATTTGTGGTGTTTTTATAAAGACAGACTCATTTCTTCACAGTATGTGTTCCCTTCAGTGAAATGTAATTGATTGTATTCAGTGAAAATGAAGTTGTTTTCAGTCAAATGAGACAATAACACGCTAGCATGCTGCATTTACCCTGACATACAAAATGATAACTTTATATTGTTGTGTTGTACATAACAATCGCTCGCTTTGGTGCAATTTTCAGAAGTATGTGGTACATTTCCACAACGCTTAGTACAAGACTAAACAGATCATCAACATGGCAGTTGTTTCAAAACTAGGGTTGCAAAGCTACCGGTAATTTACCAAAGTTACTGTAATCTTCAGTAAGTTTGGTAATTAAGATAAACTATATGGCAAACTATCGTAACTTTGGTAATTTATGCTTGAATATTTTTTATTATTATTCATATATAGTATTAATTTATTATATCTGTGTCCATATTGTCCATGAGTTCCTAGTAGATAGACTATATGGTTCAACAGAAAATAGACTAATTAATGACGAAAAACATCGAATCAACAATGGCATATGCAACTCTATGCAACTCTTTAAACTATAGATTTTTTCCACAACTGTCACCAGTTTGACACCCAAAAGATTGACAACAAATACATATTGTAGTACGTTTGTAAAAAAATAAATTAAAAAAGGATATTTGATTCTGAAACCCTCATATTAAACACCAATGGTATTCACGAAGTTGATGGTTTATATTTAGGATAATGTTTTACAGCTTTGCCATTCAATGTTTTTATTTTAAATGATCTTATGTTATTATCTCGTATATTTTTCATGCGATAATAGCGGCAGGTAGCCTAGCGGTTAAGAGTGTTGGGCCAGTAACTGAAAGGTCTCTCGTTTGAATCCCGAGCCAACTCGGTGAAAAATCTGTCATTGTAGGTCAGGATCAGTGGTCATGGTTTATACACGACCGTTCAAAAGTTTGGGGTCACTTAGAAATATCCTTGTTTTTGAAAGAAAATCACTTTTTTCTGCCTAGAAGGCCAGCATCCCGGAGTCGCCTCTTCACTGTTGACGTTAAGACTGGTGTTTTGCGGGTACTATTTAATGAAGCTGCCAGTTGAGGACTTGTGAGGTGTCTGTTTCTCAAACTAGACACTCTAATGTACTTGTCCTCTTGCTCAGTTGTGCATTGGGGCCTCCCACTCCTCTTTCTATTCTGGCTAAAGCCAGTTTGCCCTGTTCTGTGAAGGGAGTAGTACACAGCGTTGTACCAAATCTTCAGATTCTTGGCAATTTCTCGCATGGAATAGCCTTTCTCTTCTCAGAACAAGAATAGACTGACGAGTTTCAGAAGAAAGTGCTTTGTTTCTGGTTATTCTGAGCCTGTAATCAAACCCACAAATGCTGATGCTCCAGATACTCAGCTAGTCTAAAGGCCAGTTTTATTGCTTCTCTAATCCGAACAACAGATTTCAGCTGTAATACCATAATTGCAAAAGGGTTTTCTAATGATCAATTAGCCTTTTAAAATGATAAACTTGGATTAGCTAACACAACGTGCCATTGGAACACAGTAGTGATGGTTGCTGATAATGGGCCTCTGTACGCCTATGTAGATATTCCAGAGAAAATCTGCCGTTTCCAGCTACAATAGTCCAGCTACAATAGTCATTTACAACATTAACAATGTCTACACTGCATTTCTGATCTATTTGATGTTATTTTAATGGACAAAACAATTGCTTTTCTTTAAAAAACTAGGACATTTCTAAGTTACCCCAAACTTTTGAACGGTAGTGTAAATATCTAAAAATGACTTCATAATACAGTTGTTGTACATAACAGCACAAATATCTAAACAGATCATCTAAATTGCTCATGTTTCAAAGCTCTAAGCACATTTGAAATTGACTGAGTACAACAAACTAATTAACAGTCACTCGTTCACTGCACCAAATCAGTCTTTCAATTTGCATTGTATCTGCTTTCAAAATGCAATATTCACTTTACTTTTGATATGATTTTCTTGTATTCTGTTACCAATACAGTTAACTATCACTTAATCAAACTGCTGAAAACTGATAACTACTGTACCAAAATTATGTAGTGCCCTAGTTAACATATCTGAACAGTGTACATTTCTATCAATTTGACATCAATTTATGTTGGAATGTAAATCATAAATGGGTTTGGCTTTAAATACTTCATTATCATTCTCCATCAGCCAATGTGCTTCACAATGTCAAAGTGGAAAGAGTCACTCTATGTGCTTCCATTTGAAATGATAGTGTAGTGTACAATGCACTGCTGAAATACCTGGGTTTTATATAACAGTGTATTCCACTCAGTGTCTGAATTTACACTGTAAGCTGCATCATTTCAAGCAGAGAGACAGGCGATACTGTAACAGTTGACAAGTCACGTAAAAAAAAGAAAGTGATCTTGTACAATGTTGCATGGGGCAGAAATGGAAAACAACACCATTCTGTATTTTTACAGTAGCCAACTCCTTTACAATACCCCTATTTCTAAAATGTGTATCTTGTACTTTTTGCTATTGGATTACATGGTAGTTAAAATGACTCAATGCTGAGCCTATCATTATCTGATGTATTGGTGACTAAACAAAATGTTCTCATGGTATTTCACGGAAACGTTTATTTTGCATGAATGACTCATTGGGGACAGATGTGTGAAACCACAATGAATGCATAATCAAAGGTTCTGAACATAAGATAGGGGGCATTATACGTGTTATCAGTTTAGAGTTTTGTACTTAGAGTTAGAAAATATACCACTTACATCTGAACATTTTGCCAAAGTGATTGAAAAACAAAAACATTATGATAATAATTCATTACATGATCACTTATCTACCTACAACAGATTTGGCTGGAGAACAAGACATTTTTCTCAGATTCACTGTTTGCCTTCAGTTTAGGTGGCTGCCCTGCCCTTGCACTTAGTCTGTCTCTTGTTCCCCTATCGCCATGGGTACACCTTCCTGTAAACCATCTCACAATACTTTGATTTAACCTGTTCTGTCTTAAAAATGACTGTAGATGTCCTTAAAGATTAGAATGTTCCAAAGTGGTTTGCCAAAAAGTTGAGAAGATACTGTAGATGACACATGCATCATTCAGGGTTACTATCAAACAGGTATGTCACATTTCTGTTTCGTCCATAACTTGTTATCTGCTTGTAGCAGGACATGTTAACAGGAATCTTTTTCTCTCACTATAAGTCACATCCCACTGGGCACAAACTGGTTGAATCAACATTGTTTCAATGTAATTTGGAAACGTATTGTGACGTGGAATCTATGTGGAAAATACATTGGATTTCAACAAAGTCTTCAATGTTGTTTTGAGGGTGAAATTTCAACCACAGGATTATGTCATCATGGTAACCAAATTTCAGCATAGAACATAAAATATGTTGATTTTGTACCTTTAAAGCAATGTCAGATTTTCAACATAATATCCACTAACGTAAACAAAATTAGGCTTGGCAGCATCTACTGGAGAATTGATCAATTTACAGCTACCCTTTGGTCTCCCATCCAGGGTTTTAACCAAGCCCAGCCCTGCTTACCTATGAAATGTGTCACTGACTATTGCCAATGTGCTATTGTGAGAACAATTGTTGAGAGATCTCCACATAAAAATGAAATACTGTAGATTCACTGTTGCTATTGAAGTCATTACAAACGGTAGGTTTAAGAGAGCAAATGAAATGTGACCATACTTTATCGATCATCAATGATGTTAATTAGGCCTATATAGCATTTTCAAAGTCATCAACAGCTATTGTCTGAATTCAACCTAGAATTACACTAAAAATAGACTTTCAAGCTCTGGTTGATTTCAAATGTAATGATAATTAGGGATGTTGATTTGTGTTTGGTTGCCACTGTTGGTCACTGTGATTTGGAAAGTGAAGGCAGTGGCAGGGGCCAACTGAAATAGAGCAGATAAATGCTTCCATCCTTAAAGGGATACTTCTGGGTTTTGGCAATGAAGCCCTTTATATACATCCCCAGAGTCAGATGAATTTATGGATACCATTTGTATGTCTCTGCATCCAGCATGCAGGAAGTTTGAGGTAGTTTCGCAAGCCAATGCTAACTAGCATTAGCGCAATAACTGGAAGTCTATGGTATATTCAAGCATTCTAGCAGTTACCATAGACTTACAGTCATTGTGCTAATGCTAGTTAGCAACTTCCTTCAAACTGCACGCAGAGACATAGGAATAGTATCCATAAGTTCATCTGACTCTGGGGATGTATATAAAGGGCTTCATTGCCAAAATCCTGAAGTATCCCTTTAGGATGAAGCACAGTTGACTAGCTAACCCTTTCAATTATAACCTAGTCTCAGACCCCAATTTCAAAGTCCAGGATTGGGTCATTTCACAGGCGACTTGCTTGCCTTACTTGACAGTTCAACTGGCTAATTGAAGAAATACATTTCTAGTTTCTGTGAATGTTTAAGAAATGCTACTTAAAGTCAGAGTGATGACAATAACATCTTTTTTTTTTGTGTGTGGGGGGGTAAAAACGTCCTCAAGGTGGTAGGCTACAGCAGCAGTATTACTGGAGGGTCAACTCATTTTGCATTGTAAAGTAGGTCTGCAAAGCAATTTTAATAATCCAACATATATATGAAATGTGCTTCTCTTTTCCTACAACACAATGATTTGAGGCTTTTATAGTGTCATATTTGGATAGTTCGGATTGGCCAGAGTCCAGAACAAGGTAAGGGGTGCATGTGTAGCTTCGCAAGCCGCCTGATCTCGCGAGCTTGTCTGGCAATTACAAGGCTATGGTGTGTGTAGAAGAGTCTGTGTGTGCAAAATGGTACAGCTGTGAATGCTTTCAGTCGGCCTATAACATTGAGTTGTGTTCAGTTGGGTTTCATAAATGGACAAATAAAATATCATTAAGATAACTAAAAATTCATACTAATATAGTAGTGTCTAACTTTTTTAAAATCTAAAAACTAAAACAGACATTTTTCAAGTTTGACATGGTGGGAATTGGAATGAACCGACAGAAACGCATATCCAAACCCCGCGCCAAATATTGGTGGTTCAAAATGTCTTGAGTATTATTTGGCTAACCCCACAAAATGTGACATTCCACTAGTAATTAACAATTATGATATCACAATTCGGGTAGCACACGCTAAAAGTCAAGTTTAAGAAGCGGTGTCTACGGTACCCGTGGAGGCACAAACCTTATCTTCAAACAAAAGCGCGAAACGCTTTCACCTCCCCAGTCAGTCCGTGCGGATCGCAACTCAGTGCAGCCTCATCTCGGAGAACGCCATTGAGAAAGAGTGAGTGAAAGAGAGAGAGAGCGAGCTAGAGAGAAATAGAGCAGATCAGAGGAAGAGAAAGGAAAGAGACAGAGCGACATACTCTATGAAAAAAAGTGTCCATAATTCGTCACCCTTTCTTTCTCAATTTCCATCACAAACCCTACCGGTGCTTGGATGAACCAAAACCTATCGATCAGTCAGTGCTACACCTGGATCTCCTGACCAGCTCCGAGCAGGCATGTCCCGAAGGAAGCAGAGCAACCCCAGGCAAATTAAACGTAAGTTTTACAGCCTCGCTGTCCTGTTATCTACTAAAGCTTGTTGGAGAAGTTAAATTAGGTTAGTGAGGGACTAGTCACTTCGGCACCGATGTCAATTGGCAATCGCAGACTTAATTGATACTGTTGATGTAGTTTCGTTCATTGATAAAATAGTTATGGTTTTGATCAATCATATTCTGTCATAGGTTATTGCTGAGAAAGGCGTTCCATCTTCTGACTTTTCAAATTATGTTTTTACAGATGTAGGAGTTTGCTTGGTGTTTGCTAAAAAGTGGATAGGTTACTTTATAATATTTGACATATTATTTATGTCAAGCAAATCAGAATACATCTATTCTTGTGATTTATTATAATGTGCTGATATGATCTACAGACATTACACACCATAAGCTAAAGAGTGCATATCCTTTGCAAACTGTCTTTTTGGAATTCTGTTTCCAATTAAACAAATGAAGTATTACATCTTAAACCTAAGCAATAAATCAACATGAAGGAAACATGTCAGATGTACTGAATAACCTACACCAAATGGGTAATGTCCCCCTTCACACACACACACACACACACACACACACACACACTGTATTGATAAATTAAACCTAAATTAAAACTTTTACATTAATAGCATGAACCCTAATCATTCTGCAGATTTATGTGTTGTTCTACCTGGTTAAATAAAGGTGAAATAAATCAAATAAATAAAAAAATGTAGGTAGTGATTGTGTCACTGTCTTAATACACATTTCTAACTGGACAGGTTAAATACATTGAAAAATACTGAAAAGTGTTCATGGTAATATAACTAAAATATATATGTAAAATACAATGGACAGTGTTTTTAATAGTACTACATGTACTTGTTGTTATTTCAACAAAGTATGTGGCTCTGGATCTCTGATAATTCAAGGGTTATTTCAATCACTTCAAATACCAACGCTTTGAGTGAAATACCATGTGACATGAGACAGAATTGATCTATATGGATTTTATTTCCTGTGATTTTAAACTAGTTGTGAAATGTGTTTATGTAATTCCAAATGTGGAATTGAAATGGCTGGCCTAGCAGGCTTCCCAGTGGAAATGTATCATACTAACAGTGGTCATAGCAACGTTGCATTTTAGTTCTGCTCTTTAGAGACTTGAAAACAACGCTGACTTTTTATTGTGTCTTTTTTCATTTTGTATTGGCAAAGATTCACCGTATTCATCATACTTTTCTTGTTATAAGCAGTGTAGTGAATTGTGGTGTTGAAGAGCATTTGCAACAGCCACCTATACACTTATTGTGCAATACAGTCCTATGTGGTTATTCTATATTGACCTTGTCATTTAGCTGTATGACTGTCTATGTGGTTATTCTATATTGACCATGTCATTTAGCTGTATGACTGTCTATGTGGTTATTCTATATTGACCATGTCATTTAGCTGTATGACTGTCTATGTGGTTATTCTATATTGACCATGTCATTTAGCTGTATGACTGTCTATGTGGTTATTCTATATTGACCATGTCATTTAGCTGTATGACTGTCTATGTGGTTATTCTATATTGACCATGTCATTTAGCTGTATGACTGTCTATGTGGTTATTCTATATTGACCATGTCATTTAGCTGTATGACTGTCTATGTGGTTATTCTATATTGACCATGTCATTTAGCTGTATGACTGTCTATGTGGTTATTCTATATTGCCCATGTCATTTAGCTGTATGACTGTCTATGTGGTTATTCTATATTGACCATGTCATTTAGCTGTATGACTGTCTATGTGGTTATTCTATATTGACCATGTCATTTAGCTGTATGACTGTCTATGTGGTTATTCTATATTGACCATGTCATTTAGCTGTATGACTGTCTATGTGGTTATTCTATATTGACCATGTCATTTATTTCGGGCTGATTCACTGGGAATCCCTTGTCCTACGACTTGGGTTTATTTGAAGAGCAGGTAGGAGGAGACTCCTTTGGGATTTCTCATTGTTGTCAGACTAATAGACACGATGAGAGAAAATAATGAGTACTGTCCACTCTCAAGTTATTTTAGATAAATCTAAAATATTGTTTTGTTTCAATATATGAAATATTTATTCCTGTAATAGTGTGATTGGTAATGTGGATACAGCAACATGAAGAAATAGAGACTTTATTTATACAGGGTCTGTGTGTGTGTAAATTATTATTCTGTTTTTACATGAGGAATTTACTTAATAGTTGTTACGATTAGTCAGTAATTGATTGCGCTGTATATGGCTGTCAACAAAATGTATTTATATATTCAATGAAGATTTTGAAACAGTTTTATTTGTTTTGCAGTATCAGCAAAATGGCAATACATTACTGCAAATGTCTATATTTTCTAAAAGATCTTCATCCGCTTGTCACTCACTGTCACAGCTTGTTTTGGGAATTTACAGACTGAACATATGTTCAGACATTTTAGGCAAGTTAAGAAGTTGATAGTCGGAAATATATTTTCAATACCTATGAATATATTTTCAAAGAACACTTAGAAAATTAGTTCTGATTACCTATTGTAAGTGGGTATCATGGTTCTGAATTATGAACCTACCGGTTATAGATTAAATGCAAACGCTCCAAGACTCTTTTTATATAGACGGAACTATTGAAATGATGTTTGTTGTAATTTAATAATAATACGAAGAAAAAATAAAAATAATTCTGCTCTGTATAATTATGGTGTAATTGGTATGCATGTGTTGCTATTCAGGATTATTTTGAGCAGAGAAAGCATTGCTGATCTATGAGGAATACGCACAAACCTGTGTACTATAGCCTAGCATGATGTGCTAAATCTACTTGCGTAAGAACCAATCACAAGGAGGATGCCTCTGAATTTTGTTGTCAAGCAAAGATAATACTGCCTTGATGTGAGCAAACTCATATCCACTGTGACCCAGGCGTGTCAGATTTACTATGTCGTGTGTAAGATGTTGTTAATGAGAGGTGAGGAGTGAGGATACAGTGTTGAAAGACCTAAAGCCCTAGTTAAAAACAGAAAGGTCAGAGGATGCCTCGATGTGTCCTACCCCAGGAACTAGGAGCTAGGGAAAGGCCTGAGGACCAGGAACTAGGAGCTAGGGAAAGGCCTGAGGACCAGGAACTAGGAGCTAGGGAAAGGCCTGAGGACCAGGAACTAGGAGCTAGGGAAAGGCCTGAGGACTAGGAGCTAGGGAAAGGCCTGTGGACCATGAACTAGGAGCTAGGGAAAGGCCTGAGGACCAGGAACTAGAAGCTAGGGAAAGGCCTGAGGACCAGGAACTAGGAGCTAGGGAAAGGCCTGAGGACCAGGAACTAGGAGCTAGGGAAAGGCCTGAGGACCAGGAACTAGGAGCTAGGGAAAGGCCTGAGGACCAGGAACCGGAAGCTAGGGAAAGGCCTGAGGACCAGGAACCAGGAGCTAGGGAAAGGCCTGAGGACCAGTAACTAGGAGCTAGGGAAAGGCCTGAGGACCAGGAACTAGGAGCTAGGGAAAGGCCTGAGGACCAGGAACTAGGAGCTAGGGAAAGGCCTGAGGACCAGGAACTAGGAGCTAGGGAAATACCTGAGGACCAGGAACTAGGAGCTAGGGAAAGGCCTGAGGACCAGGAACTAGGAGCTAGGGAAAGGCCTGAGGACCAGGAACTAGGAGCTAGGGAAATACCTGAGGACCAGGAACCAGGCAATGCACAGAAAGTCAGCGCAGACAGTCATTCTAAAGGACAAAAAGGTTGTTGGGTGCAGTTTCCCCCCCATCCTGCATACATTGGGCCGTTATCTAAAATTGTGATTTATGCAGTATTTTAATATTTTGCTTATTCTTTCCCCTTGGGTGCTCTCTGAGCGGTGATAAAAAGGCGAAGCTGAAAGAGCACCATTAATTTGCTCCGATGACTGGGGAGATAAGGACAGATAATGGAAAAGATAAGCAGGGAAGATATACCATCAGAAACCCGATTATTACCATTAAAATTCCAACCCAGCAATCTGCAGCCGGCTGATAATTCCCTCTCCGTTTCCACCACTTTGGATGATAAGGCAAAAAATAGTCACTCAGTGCTCCTTGATTAGGCTGCCTGGATATCCCGATAATACTGTGATAAATTATGTATTTCTCCCTTGTTTTTTTCCTCTGAAACGTTACATCTGATTTTTTTCCTCTATATTTCTGGGTTGTCCCTGTATCCCCCCTCCTCTCCTCTCTTCCACTCCCAAGAATGGGATAAAAACCCATACACTTTTATTGTAATAAGAGTTTGATAGAAAGGGGAGATAGTGGAGGTGTTTTGTATGGGAGCACATATCAATATTATCAGCCCATCTCTGTGAGCCAGCTGCTAGCTGTTGTTGTTTCTAGCCTTATCACCCCGTGCCAATATGCCAATAAATTGCCCAGATTGCCAGCTAGCCGCTCCAAAGTAGATCAGCTAAATTTGACTGAAATTATGGAAATATGGCTGATGCTCAGCGGATTGTGATTAGAGGAGAATATGTGAATTCCTTCAAGGCTCCCTCCTTCTCTCCCCCCTCCCACCTCTCTGTGGCTCCTATTGTTATGGTGTGGTGTGTCCATACCTCTCCCACTGAGGGGTACATTTTGATTCTTAATAGGAAGGCAGAGATATGAACAGAGCTGAATGGAAAACGCCTCCCCTCAGAGTCATTTTTCTGTAAAATTGCTCCCAAAGTTTGTTGGCGTGTAGATGAGCCGAGATGATGCAGGGAGCCTCTTCCCCCAGTGTTGTTTATGGAGACATCCAATGTCAGATGTGCTTATTAAATTGACTTAGCACTCTTCCCTGGCCTAACTGTTGTCTTCACTACAGTACATGGTGCTGCCTGTGACTTCGTGAATTCCTGTTGTAGCGTTAACTAGTCCTTTACCAGATACAGGACTGCTCCTCTCTGCTGTTAAACCATTCAGTGGGGTGCAGAACTTGTACTGTGCAGAAATGAAACTACACTGTGATGAGTATGTATATGTTCATTCTAGAAGGATAACTACTGTATTATATTTAAGGGTGTAGATCTTTTTGACTGCTCAGAAAGACTTGATCATCCATCAGCATACAGTTTATCAGGTGACATTTATACATGTATAACTTTGAGCAGTATTTGTCACAGGCAACTCACAGTGGTTGGTATGGGATAAGGGGAGTGTTTACTGAATTGGTGACCAACATTCTCTCTGTGTGTGTGTGTGTGTGTGTGTGGGGGGGGGGTTGCTTGTCTGTGCATGTATACGTGTGTGTGTGTGTGTGTGTTTGTTCGTACGTGAGTGAGTGTGTGTGAGACTGGGGATTGTGGTCAACTTTAGGCTTGTGCTCTGTCATGAAAGGTAATCTGCCTAGTAGAAGTGCTGTCTTCTATTTGACCTCTGTGACAGCTGAAGCGACTTGTAAACCAACTCAAGCAGTCTGATGTTTCTGGGGGGAATCATCATATCTGTGTTCGGATGCCAGCCTCTCGTATTTAAGGGTTTCTTTTTCATTCGCCTGACAATCACGCTGCCTCTCTTGTGCTCCTCATAGATTTCTGTCATATGAAGAATGGTTGTTGAATGCCAACTTTCCCTCAAACATCTGCTCCCTGCCAATAACAGCTTGTGTTGTGTTGCTGCCTCGTCGTCTTGGCGGATGGATCCCGGTTCGCCTTCACTCTCTTTCTCAAGCACTGATGTTGCACCACCAATGTATGCAAATAGCAGGCTGTCTCCAGTCTTCACATGATTTCTGGCTATTTTATTTAACATTTATATACGTTCAAGTATTGTTGTTGTGATTGTATGTCACATTGACGTTAAGCACCTGTTATAACTTATACAGACCATATTTCGGATATAACATTACCGTAGCAACTATGAAATGGAATGTAGAGTGTGGATGGATGTGTGTTTCCTTTGTTGAAAACACTGCCAGCTGAAGTGGAGGCTGAGCTGAAGTTGGCATGGCTGGTGTGTGTGTGTGAGTGAGTGAGTGAGTGAGTGGATGTGTGTGAGTGAGAGAGTAAGTGTGTGTGTGTGTGTGTGTGTGTGTGTGTGTGTGTGTGTTACAGTGGTGCTGCAGTGCAGCTTGAACAGCACAGTGAGATGTGGGCATTGGTCGCTGGGTCGCTGGTTTCAAAAGGTGGAGGTCATTTCCTGTTTCCTCTTTGTCTTCCTCTTTCCTGTAATTCCACCACCATTATCCCAGTGACTCTTCACTGTTGCAAGTCATTATCTGCTCCTTCATAGTTATCAATGGATTTATTCAACATGGATTGTTGTACTGGGGTTGTTTTTCAGGATCTGATCACAACATTTTTCAGTTTTAGTGCTACTCTGCTGGCTACGTAGACCGCTCAGTCCCTTTCAAAGAATTTCTATCTATTTTTCTATTCGTCCCTTTTCATTTACATGCTGTTGTAAATAAAATAGGTAATTGTGCCCCAACAAATCCTAATAATTTGTTCCTCAGTTTATTTAGATTTGATATCAAGTGATGCCTTTTGAGCCCCAGGTAACAATTGACTTTCAGCCGTTTGAGTTAATAGCCTTGTCTCTAGTTTGTACGGATCAATATGTGTATTCATTAATCACAGCTATCAGGAGCCGGATCTGGTTCCAGTTGTTGTTACATCAGCAAAATATCAATGGAGAAAGTGGACTCCCTGATCGTCATGGCAACTTCATCTCTTAGGTCAAAGAGAGTTTATCTTATCTTGCTGCCGAGAGTGGCAAACTGCTTAGGAATCTAGTTTAGACTCTAAGATCATCGATTTATGCTTTTTTTTTCTTGTTGTTTCGGGGAGGGGAGAAAAGAAGAGGGCTGCATTCTAATCACAACAGAGATGTTTAGATGTGAATATTGATCACTCTCCAAAGGCCATTATAGGATAGCTATGGCCTCTAGTCCAGCTGTTGTTCAAGTACGTCCTTTTAAGATCCAAACAAGGCTTTGATTATCAGTGTCAGCGTGTCAACACGGAGTATGTCTGTGTACCTGTCTGACAGTAGGGGACTGCTGCTGCGGGACACGGTTCCTACTGCTACAGACACAGGCTGTCCAGGAATGCCATCCTTCCCACTATATGGGGCGGCAGAGTAGCCTAGTGGTTAGAGCGTTGGACTAGTAACCGAAAGGTTGCAAGTTCGAATCCCCGAGCCGACAAGGTACAAATCTGTCGTTCTGCCCCTGAACAGGCAGTTAACCCACTGTTCCTAGGCTGTCATTGAAAATAAGAATTTGTTCTTAACTGACTTGCCTAGTAAAATAAAGGTAAAAAAAAAAGAATAAATATAGGATGACAAGTCAGACACACAATACAATGTTTACAGACCAGTGTCTATACACATCCTGACACTTCTCTTCATCACGACACCATAAACATTCACGTATATAATTTGGCATATTGAATAATAAGTCAATTGATAGATTGCGGTATATCCCTGTATCAGCCACATTTATCATGGTGCACAGTTCCTAAGAAACTGTATTGTAGATAACATAGCGGTCGGCTAGTTTGTTTCGATAAAGGCTTTGTGTATATTATGAATATGGCCAGTTTTTCCAGGATGTGACTTTGCCATGTGCATGTTGATATGATATGAATATAATCATGTGTGGGTCTGCGCATCATCATGATGTGTCAGGGAGGTGGACCAGGGTCTGGTCTCACAGGAAGTTGGCCTGGTGGTGTAGGGATCTGCTGGGTCCCTCTATGACTTTGGCCCAAATGGTACACTACTCCCAATATAGTCCTCTACTTTTGACCAGAGCCCTGGTCAAAAATAGTGCACTACAGTATATAGGGGATACATTTGGGATGCACACCATGCCTCTACCTCATCAGCAGGAGGATAGTCCTCAGGCTAGGAGCACACAGGCACATGCTTTTCCTCCCTCTCTTTTTGCCTTCGGGACACAATTGCCTCATTTAACATTCTCTATTTGGCCCCTGCCAAGAGGGGAAACAGCCAGGGAGTAAAAGAGCCACCACACATCATGAATTCTTTCATTTAACTTGTAAATTCCCTTTCACCTTGGTGATGACTGTGCGTTTATCCGCCGCGATGGCTGGAGATATCGCTCATTTAAGTTTCTTTTTTAGGTTACTCCCCAATATCGCAGTTATTTTTGTCGTCTGACGTCATGTTATGTTATGAATATGGATATGATGGGTTCTGTTTGGGCTTTTAAACAGCTTAGATGATGAACACCTCTGTTCTATTCTAAAGCAGAATGTTCAAGGACTCGAATATTCTACAATTCAGAATGTGTTTCGCAGTAAACTTTTTCCCACTGTTCCCGTGTATATTCTTGGGGGAGAAAACTTTTCAATTAAAGTCAAAATGAGTTCTGTTTTGTTTCAATGGGCAAATGTGTGAATAATGTGCTATTAGTTCCATGGTGTTAATAAAGTCATGCATTAGCACTGGTTTCCTGCAGGTTTGGTTGAATCCAGGCTCTTAAGGATAGAGGAAGTGACTCAGCCTAGCAGCTGTGAATGTAAAAATGAGTTGTGAACATGATGTAATAACAAACATCTACAACTTTACCCTCACAGGAAGCAACAATGTCCTTTGTTTTCATTTTCCATGACATACTCGGAGGCTGAAAAGGGGCGATTTAGTCAACATAATGTTTTGACCAAGATATGAGTCGGCACGGCAGAAAATGAAGCTATAACTGTTGCTAGCTGTTACGTTTAAGTCTCTCTCTTGGCAGGAATTAGCCGAGGCTGTGAAGGACAAGAACCGGGGAAGATAGAACGTAGCATTTCTTGGGCATTAAGGATAAAACACGTCAGGCGTCGTAGTTAAGGGACAGGTGGCTACAGCGGATTAAGTAGCAAGCCTTTCAGTTCAATTTGTACATCAGCATTTCTCTGGGCCCAACAGCACAAAACACACAGCACTGCTAAGGGTTCACTGGAAAATCACTAATGACAAAGCTTTGTAAATAGATAAACAATTTATGTCAAATGTGCTGAAAATATAAAACAAACTTCAAAACATGTTAATATTTTAAAGAGGCTATGTTTTGATTCGCAGCATAGCGTGGTAGCAAGGCGTGGTAGCAAAGCGTGGTAGCATAGCGTGGCAGCAAAGCGTGGCAGCAAAGTGTGGCAGCAAAGCGTGGTAGCAAAGCGTGGCAGCAAAGCGTGGTAGCAAAGCGTGGCAGCAAAGCGTGGTAGCAAAGCGTGGTAGCAAAGCGTGGTAGCAAAGCGTGGCAGCAAAGCGTGGCAGCAAAGCGTGGTAGCAAAGCGTGGCAGCAAAGCGTGGTAGCAAAGCGTGGTAGCAAAGCGTGGCAGAAAAGCGTGGCAGCAAAGCGTGGCAGCAAAGCGTGGCAGCAAAGCGTGGTAGCAAAGCGCGTACGGCTGTTGACAGCCTAGTTTACATCCCCCTGATCAGAGGGCATATCTGCATATGATTAGCCTGGATGCACGCAAATATTCATAATGGAATGATATGCCAATTGTCACTGGCTGATGTTGATCGATTATGTTTTAAACGAGATTATGCAAATCAGATTGGAGGAAGAAGTGAGTCTGATTGGCTGTGATGAGAAGAGTGACAGGTTGTAAAGTGTTATTTCTCCTGTTCTGTAATTAGTCCCCAGCAGTTTGAACTATGTCAAACAAATAGCTATGAAGTGAGATGGTGATGGAACTGCCTACCTGCCTTTCAGAATCAGGCAGCAGTGGATCTCATCTCAAAGAATTCTAATCTGGTAATTACTAAAGACTGGTTTGGTGACAGTGACCAAGTAGCTTTGGCCGAGCAAAATGCTTTGCCAGATTATATCAGATGTGTTTTTTTTAACCAAGGTTCCACCAATCAGCCATTCCCCAGGACCAAACCACAGATAGCTTGGCTAAACGCTAAAAGCATCCTCTCATTCAAGACATGATAGTTAGAGTCCCAGTTTAGTCTAACTGAAAACTATTGATTCTGTCTCTATAAAAGGCTGGTATTAACGTCCGTCCCCGTGATGAAATGGTGGTGATGCTTTAGTGGGTGTAACATGCTGGTCTACACAGACCTAGAGCCCAGAGCAGACCGTGGTCTCTCTGTGTGAACCATGTGTTTGGGCTTCTCCAAAGAGACACATTTGACCATAATGAAGTTTCTTAAGCTTCTGAAACAGGATAACAACTGGGTCAGATGATAAGCTTGAGCAAAACAGGGGAAGAAAGTAGAGGAAAGTGATTGATTGATGTCTCTGCCACCATCACAAGCAGTTGACAGTTAGTTTAGGATCAGATGATTTCACTCTCTAGACTGGAGTGAGGGGAAGCTAGGCAAATCTTCAGGACAAAAAGGTCAAGGGCTTCTCTCCTCTCCTTCTCTCTCTCTCTCTTTCTCAACAGCTTTGCTTTGACAAACAGGGAAATGCTGCTAACATTCGTAAAGAAAGACAGCACATACCGTCATAGCTAGTAATATTCTATGGAATGACTGACTATAGTTGGAGAATATAGCTCACTGTCCTGTGGTCAGCATTAGCCCTAGACTGTAACATTTCCTTCTCAGTCATGTCAATAGAATTGTCCTTTGGAATGTTGAATAAGATGAACACCAGCTTTCATTTGGGGTAAATCTGTTCTTGTCAGCAGGATCTGATAATGCTACGTGGAACCATAGTAGGAACCAGCTAACCAGTGAGAACATGGCAGTTCTTTGAGGTGGAAACTATAGCAACTCTCGCTGTGGTTTCTGAGGGGGTGAACATGGAACAGTGACATTTAATGATTGAATGGGTACTGTAAACAAACACAATCCACCACAACCCTCTACGTCTACATCATCCTCAGCATCATCCCTTCCAAAACCATCAACAGAGAATCCTGTCCCAGTACAGAGTTCAGTCTTCGTGAGATGTGGTAAGATACTGGATCTCCAAGTTGGAGTCGTAAGGTTTTGTTTAGTCCACTGCTCTTTGACTAGTGTGAATTCATCTCTATATACAGTTAGCTGGTCTTGGAGTCTGGAAGTCACAGCAGCGTTTAGGTACAACTGTTTACTAACATCAAACGTTTTGTCATCGAAAAATGATCATGGCTATGCTTTTTGACAGCCACAACGATGCCAATGTTCATGTGATATTGTGATATTGCACACGTGCGCGCGCACACACACACACACACACACACACACACACACACACACACACACATGCAGGACTCTATCGTCCATTAGCTTTGTCTAGGGGACGCTTTCAACATCAGGGTCTCACTTGGAATGAAGTGGCTATGATAACAGCAGTCAAACTGCACTATTATGAATCAGTTCTTTTAATCATCTTCCATTGAAAAACCATTCTTCCTCTATTGACTACAACCACTAACCTGACAAAACATGGATTAGCCCAAAGAGATGTTCAGACAATGGAAACCGTCCATCCAGCCATCATTAGGGAAAGCAACCACTGTTTATTTGAAGTGGTTGAAATGACAACCTTCTTGTCAAAGACTCCTCCAGGAGAATAAAAGGGATTTGTAATGAACATAATAACTATATCCTATGTGTTGGACCTATGGTGTCCCTTTACAATGCTTCAATCCTCAGTCAGAATCTGCTTCAGCAATGCTTGGCAAAGCGTGATGATAAAAACCCCATTATACACAGTGAAAATGTAATGAACTTTATTTATCAAAGATGTTTGTCAGGCAATGTTGTTATTTGGGTGAAGACCAATATACTGAAGTTGTTGTGTTATTTGTAGCATTTTGCCCAGAAACATTTTAGTTCAACTCATATCTTTCCAATGTCCCTACAAGTGATGTCTAAACAGGGTGGCTGTTTTTATCTGAAATGCAGTTCTTAGTTTCATGTAAAACATCTCATTCTGGGGCTTTAGCTGCAGCTGTCTTATCGTTTTCCCTTATTTCTCCCCAGTCATTTATTTCAATCCCCCAGGTTTATATGTTTCACTCTCCTTTCATTCCTGTGATTGCTTTTCATAATTTCAAACACTCTACAACACTTCTGGTAACTTTAGGTGTGTATTCACTGTGATTCAACACTAGTTTTTGTATTGTACCGTAGAGCATAGAGTGTCCAGCTCTGTCTTGAGCCTGAACTAAGACGTTGAAAACATCATGACCTAAATCAGTGATGAATAATAACAGAACAGAAGCCTCCCCTAAGCAGGTATTGTATCGGCTACCTACAGTAGGTCTACAGTATGTGAGAGAGGGAGAGAGAGTGTGTTCATACTGTACCTGCATGGTGCTCCTCTACAGCTCCAGTTCCTGTGGTTCCTTTGGTCTTTGTCTGCCACCTATCAGCGTATCAGCAGTATGTCTGAGGCCCAGTTGTATAATGCACCATTTATGGCTTTGTGGGGGGAGACGGCGGCCGGGCAGTGGAATCGCCCCAGGCCTTCCCCTCAGTGAGTGGATTAACATCGGCCTGCTTTAGCGCTGCTCTACCACGGTGTGAAATCTGCCCCGCTCTGGGTCCAGGCGACGGACCCCACTACCCCCTCAACGCAAAGCCTCTCACAGCCATCTGTGAAATGCAGAAACTCTGTGTCTAAGTTGAGTTCAGATCCCAACCGCCAGCCGTGGCCGGGGCCAGGAAGCAAATGGCCAGGCAATTGATGGTTGGGGATCAGCTCACTGATGTCGTGCCGCGTGTGCAGGAACCCTGCCTGTCTCCCCCCCGTGGGCGTGTTGGAGGAGGTCTGGGGCTCTGGGCGCTGGCCGAGAGATCTCTGCCTGGTTCCTGGTTCCAAATCCCCCCTCTGTGCATGCCTGCCTGCCTGCCTGTGTGGAGGCGGTGCCACTGCTCCCCTGAGCCCATGCCCAGTCCTTTGAAGATAAGATTTTGATACAGAGTCCCTTTCGGTACGTCGCTAGCTAACGGATGCTTTTTGTGTGTGTCACTGCCCATGCCTGGCCTCTGCTTAGAGCCTGGGGCTACAACTCTTGGTCATAAGGAATGTATAAGTTGTATTTAGGTGAGGGGTGGATAACTACCCTGATAATGGGTGGTTGGGATGTTAGTGGTTTAAACATTAGTAGTAATGTTGAACCACAGAGTTGTTGATTAGTCTCTGGTGTCAGACTGGTGTTCATCATAAATGCATCAAAACAGATCTTTTCTGTGTAATTTGTTTATCTCAAGATTTGTAGTTGATTTGATTTTGAAGTTGTTTTTATCCATTAAGGGCCCACAAATAATTCTCCAAACTGTTGAATCTGTGTTTCGTCTCTATTCTATTATGGTGATTATCTGATGACTCACTCTCTGGCTGATTGTGGGTTTCTTTCCCATATTTTAACATTGGAGAGTCACTTTCAACACTTCTCACTCTCAACATCTGCATGAAAAAAAGAAGTGGAGAGAAGAGAGCTCATCATAATCAGTTATTTTCTGAATGAGGAACTCAACTCAAAATATTCCCTTGATTTTTTTTCAGCCCGTGGCTTTGGAGTTCAGAGTTCAGATCTGTGCATAATGTCTTGTGATTGCATGGCATTACGGAGGTTTGTGAAAGCCGTCTCGCCTCAGAGTCCAGCACCACCACCACTAGCAGCAGCAGCACATCTTTCCACACACACACACACACACACACACACACACACACACACACACACACACACACACACACACACACACACACACACACACACACACACACACACACACACACACACACACAGGCTGCTCATCAGTGATGGAGCGTTGATTGCTTTTTGATACCTCTCCAATATGGACGGTGTCCTGCATACATCAGCTAATTAGGATGTACTTACAGTGTCTGTGTGATAGTATACACCCAACACTCATCATCATCAGATCACATGTCCAAGTACTGTATGTCTGTCTGTCTGTCTGTCTGTCTGTCTGTCTGTCTGTCTGTCTGTCTGTCTGTCTATCTATCTTACAGAGTCTGTGTGATAGTATACACCCAACACTCATCATCATCAGATCACATGTCCAAGTACTGTCTGTCTGTCTGTCTATCTGTCTGTCTGTCTCTCTGTCTATCTATCTTACAGTGTCTGTGTGATAGCATACACCCAACACTCATCATCAGATCACATGTCCAAGTACTGTCTGTCTGTCTGTCTGTCTGTCTGTCTGGTCTGGTCTGGTCTTGTCTTGTCTTGTCTTGTCTTGTCTTGTCTTGTCTTGTCTTGTCTTGTCTTGTCTTGTCTTGTCTTGTCTTGTCTTGTCTTGTCTTGTCTTGTCTTGTCTGTGTGATAGCATACACCCAACACTCATCATCAGATCACATGTCCAAGTACTGTCTGTCTAACCACACTCAGCTTAGTCACTATGTAAATTCCCCTGAGTGGAAAAGCTAGCAGAGCTGAGAAAAAAATACAAAAATGAAAATTCAACGGAAGAAAAAAATGAAAAAATGAGTATTCGCTGGAAGCAGTGTGCAAGAGTAACTTGCAAGGCAAACAAATATATTTATGGAGGCAGCAAACTACTTCGGGGAGACTCCCAAGAGGGTGCTTTAACCATGCAGACAGAGCCCTGTTGAGTAAAGATCAGCTGGAAGTTGGAAGAGAATACAGTGGCTGTATCCATGGAGTAACAGCAGTGTGTGTACTGTGACTGTCCACTGTCCATGTCACTGTGACTCTGTCTCCTGCCTGTGTACAACTACTATACATACTGTGTGTCTGTGTGGGGGGTGGGGGGTTGACTTTCCAGAATCATACTGAGAGAATGTAATGGGGCGTGTCTCTGAAATGTATAGCCATCCTCAATAGCCTTCACACACACACACACACACACACACACACACACACACACACACACACACACACAGCAGCTCCCAAGAGTGAAAGAATAACGTGCAGGATGTGGAAGGAGGGGAGCAGAAACAGAAATCTCACTGCTGTTTCCTCAGGTAATCTTGACTGTGATCTTAATTCCAATAAAATGTTATTTTTTTTGTATAAGCCAGATCCACATGCACTCGACTCCACTGGTATTTCTGGGGTCATACTTTATTGAATATCATTTCAGATAACAAGTGTAATCCCTTGGGGGAAGTGATGTATATTGACCAGCTCAGTAATAACCTGCCTACATCTCCAGACCTTATACTATAGTAAAAAGGGTGAATAACTATTTGTGCTCTCTGATCAATCAAATAGGACTTCCTGTATTGTGTGATACACCCAGATCCCAGAAGGGGACGACACTAATATTTACTGTACTAAATGAACAGCATCTTATAACCTTTTCACTGCTTTTAATTAGCTAAACCTAGGCCATAGGTGGCAATGTTACATGTAAACTATTCATATTATCGAATGTGATATTATATATCCAATGACTTAAGTCCTATTTGTGACAAATTATTCTCTGAATGAACCCTATGGGAATCATTTAATTTGTCCCATCAGTGCATCTATTGGCAGAGGAGCAACCAGGTGACCTGTAAGGATAGGGATGGTAGTGTTTACGGTTCTACCTCCAGCTTGTTGTCCTCCGTCCGTCAGTCAGCCAGTGAGAGAGACGATGCATCCCTCTTCTCCCAGATAGTTCATCTCATCATGTGTGTGTGTGTGTGTGTGTGTGTGTGTGTGTTTTATCTTGACTGGCCAGACTCATGACCTCTTGGCTCTGACAGTGGCCCCAGGACTGAGGGACAGAACTAGGGCAGTGGAAGGAGACATATCTATTGTGAAAATACTTATTTTCAATGAAATTCATTGGTAATATTAATATGCCTAAAGTGCCTCATGCAACAGTGCACAATGACGTGAAACATTTGTTGAATTGAATGCAAATGTAGCCTACATCTTGGATTTTTGGGCTGTTTGGGAGTTTTCCACGTCTGACAGATATCTCTGTCAGTAGGCCCAAGGCCTAACATATGGAGTGAAAAACACAGGAAAGAAAATGTCCGCCTGATACGCTGAGAACTGTACAAATTCATGAGCCATCAAAGACCGCAATATTTATTTTCCTTTGCATTGCAAAATAGAGAAATGAATGGCCCAGCTTCCCCTGTAAAGACAAACTTGAAAGCAATCACCCAGAGTTCTTTAAACCTTTTCTGTGTTGTGTATTATGCAGCGTTCTACTGTCTATGTAGTCTGTGCCGTCTAACTGCCTTTTGAAGTCCTACTCCCTGACTGTATTTGCTTTTCACCAATTCTTTCCCACTGTGTCTCTGCTGGTTTGAAAGTGTGACCGATCGGGCGGTGAAAGCATCTCTATCAATTCACTTTGCTTCTTGGCTCCTCGGCTGGAAAAACAGCTCCAATTGGTCGTTTAGTTAGTGGTTTGTAAATGAATAACATGCAGGTCAGGGTTGTTGTCTGTGTTGGCCTAAGGTGAGTCTGGTGGAGCAGAGCAAAGAGGAGCAGAGTGGGGCACCAGATTGGAGACAGGAGGGAAGGACAGATGCCTCTATTTACAGCCCTGCTGGCCCAGACCTCCCTGGCCCCGCTGGGGTGTGATCTTAGTACTACACCACAGGCCTGGGAGACGGCCATCTTCCCAAAATCTCTGACAGCAGCCTCTTTAAAAAAAATTGTCTCTTTCAAATGTGTTAGTGTGTGATCGTGCTAAAATAGAAATCAGTCACTACTGAGTTGTTCAATGATGTCCATGACTCTCCATCTCACCCTACCTCTCTCCTTCTCTCCATCTCACCCTACCTCTCTCCCTCTCTCCATCTCACCCTACCTCTCTCCCTCTCTCCATCTCACCCTACCTCTCTCCCTCTCTCCATCTCACCCTACCTCTCTCCCTCTCCATCTCACCCATCTCTCTCCATCTCACCCTACCTCTCTCCATCTCACCCTTCCTCTCTCCGTCTCTCCATCTCACCCTACCTCTCTCCCTCTCCATCTCACCCTACCTCTCTCCGTCTCTCCATCTCACCCTACCTCTCTCCGTCTCTCCATCTCACCCTACCTCCTCCATCTCTTCCTCTCTCCATCTCACCCTACCTCTCTCCCTCTCTCCATCTCACCCTACCTCTCTCCTTCTCTCCATCTCACCCTACCTCTCTCTCTCTCTCCATCTCACCCTACCTCTCTCCTTCTCTCCATCTCACCCTACCTCTCTCCCTCTCTCCATCTCACCCTACCTCTCTCCCGTCTCTCCATCTCACCCTACCTCTCCATCTCACCCTTCCATCTCCATCTCCTACCTCTCTCCCTCTCTCCATCTCACCCTACCTCTCTCCTTCTCTCCATCTCACCCTACCTCTCTCTCTCTCTCCATCTCACCCTACCTCTCTCCTTCTCTCCATCTCACCCTACCTCTCTCCCTCTCTCCATCTCACCCTACCTCTCTCCCTCTCTCCATCTCACCCTACCCTCTCTCCCTCTCTCCATCTCACCCTACCTCTCTCCTTCTCTCCATCTCACCCTACCTCTCTCTCTCTCTCCATCTCACCCTACCTCTCTCCATCTCACCCTACCTCTCTCCTCTCTCCATCTCACCCTACCTCTCTCCCTCTCTCCATCTCACCCTACCTCTCTCTCTCTCCATCTCACCCTACCTCTCTCCTTCTCTCCATCTCACCCTACCTCTCTCCCTCTCTCCATCTCACCCTACCTCTCTCCCTCTCTCCATCTCACCCTACCTCTCTCCCTCTCTCCATCTCACCCTACCTCTCTCCTTCTCTCCATCTCACCCTACCTCTCTCCCTCTCTCCATCTCACCCTACCTCTCTCCCTCTCTCCATCTCACCCTACCTCTCTCCCTCTCTCCATCTCACCCTACCTCTCTCCCTCTCTCTCCTTCTCTCCATCTCTCCTACCTCTCTCTCTCTCCATCTCACCCTACCTCTCTCCCTCTCTCCATCTCACCCTACCTCTCTCCCTCTCCATCTCACCCTTCCTCTCTCCCTCTCTCCATCTCACCCTACCTCTCTCCCCTCTCTCCATCTCACCCTACCTCTCTCCCTCTCTCCATCTCACCCTACCTCTCTCCCTCTCTCCATCTCACCCTTCCTCTCTCCTCTCTCCATCTCACCCTACCTCTCTCCCTCTCTCCATCTCACCCTACCTCTCTCCTTCTCTCCATCTCACCCTACCTCTCTCCTTCTCTCCATCTCACCCTACCTCTCTCCTCTCTCCATCTCACCCTACCTCTCTCCTCTCTCCATCTCACCCTACCTCTCTCCCTCTCTCCATCTCACCCTACCTCTCTCCCTCTCCATCTCACCCTTCCTCTCTCCCTCTCTCCATCTCACCCTACCTCTCTCCCTTCTCTCCATCTCACCCTACCTCTCTCCCTCTCTCCATCTCACCCTTCCCTCTCCCTCTCTCCATCTCACCCTTCCTCTCTCCCTCTCTCCATCTCACCCTACCTCTCTCCCTCTCTCCATCTCACCCTACCTCTCTCCTTCTCTCCATCTCACCCTACCTCTCTCCTTCTCTCCATCTCACCCTACCTCTCTCCCTCTCTCCATCTCACCCTACCTCTCTCTCCTCTCTCCATCTCACCCTACCTCTCTCCCTCTCTCCATCTCACCCTACCTCTCTCCTCTCTCCATCTCACCCCTACCTCTCTCCCTCTCTCCATCTCACCCTACCTCTCTCCTTCTCTCCATCTCACCCTACCTCTCTCCCTCTCTCCATCTCACCCTTCCTCTCTCCCTCTCTCCATCTCACCCTACCTCTCTCTCTCTCTCCATCTCACCCTACCTCTCTCCCTCTCTCCATCTCACCCTACCTCTCTCCCTCTCTCCATCTCACCCTACCTCTCTCCCTCTCTCCATCTCACCCTACCTCTCTCCTTCTCTCCATCTCACCCTACCTCTCTCCTTCTCTCCACCCTACCTCTCTCCCTCTCTCCATCTCACCCTACCTCTCTCCCTCTCTCCATCTCACCCTACCTCTCTCCCTCTCTCCATCTCACCCTACCTCTCTCTCTCACCCTACCTCCATCCATCTCACCCTACCTCTCTCCCTCTCTCCATCTCACCCTACCTCTCTCCCTCTCTCCATCTCACCCTACCTCTCTCCCTCTCTCCATCTCACCCTACCTCTCTCCCTCTCTCCATCTCACCCTACCTCTCTCCCTCTCTCCATCTCACCCTACCTCTCTCCTTCTCTCCATCTCACCCTACCTCTCTCCCCTCTCTCCATCTCACCCTACCTCTCTCCCTCTCTCCATCTCACCCTACCTCTCTCCCTCTCTCCATCTCACCCTACCTCTCTCCCTCTCTCCATCTCACCCTACCTCTCTCCTTCTCTCCATCTCACCCTTCCTCTCTCCCTCTCTCCAACGTGTTATTTTTCTGTTACAATGTCTTTGCAGTGTGATACAGTAAGCTTGCAGTGTGATACAGTAAGCTTGCAGTGTGATACAGTAAGCTTGCAGTGTGATACAGTAAGCTTGCAGTGTGATACAGTAAGCTTGCAGTGCCTTCAGCAAATATTCGCACCTTGACTTTTTATACATTTTGTTGTTTTGCATCCTGAATTTAAAATTGATCAAATGTAATTTTTTTGTCGCCATAATCTCAAAGTGAAATTATGTTTTTCTATGTTTTTCTAAAAGCAAATCTGGAATATCTTGAGTCAATAAGTATTCAACTCCTTTGTTATGACAAGCCTAAATAAGTTCAGGAATAAAAACATGCTAAACAAGTCACATAACAAGTTGCATGGACTCTGTCTGTGTGCAATAATAGTATTTAACATGAGTTTTGAAAGACTACCTCATCTCTGTACCCCACATATACAACTATCTGTAAGGTCCCTCAGTCGAGCAGTGCATTTCAGACCAGGGAGGTTTTGCAAAGCCTTGGAAAAGCACCTATTTAACAGAGTGAAAAGAAGGAAGCCTGTACAGAATACAAATATTCCAAAACATGCATCCTGTTTGCAACAAGGCAGTAAAGTAATATTCCAAAACATGCATCCTGTTTGCAACAAGGCACTAAAGTAATATTCCAAAACATGCATCCTGTTTGCAACAAGGCACTAAAGTAATACTATAAAAAATGTGGCAAAGCAATTCACTTTTTGTCCTGAATACAGTGTTATATTTGGGGCAAATCCAATACAACACATTACTGAGTACCACTATCCATATTTTGAATCATAGTGGTGACTACTTCATGTTATGGGAATGCTTGTAATCGGTAAGGACCGGAGAGTTTTTCAGGAGACAAAATCCTAGAGGAAAACCTGGTTCAGTCTGCTTTTCACCAGACACTGGGAGATTGAAAATCTATGTCAAGACTTAAAAATGGCTGTTTAGCAATGATCAACAACAAATTTGACTGAGCTTGAAGAATTTAAAAAATAATAATTGGCAAATATGGTTCAATCCAGGTGTGCAAAGCTCTTAGAGAAATACTCATTCTAACATGTAAATTACATATTTTCTGTTACAATTTTCTAAAAACATGTTTTCACTTTGTCATTATGGGGTAGTGAGTGTCGATTGGTGAGAAAAATATGTATTTAATCCATTTTGAATGGCAGGCTGTAACACAACAAAATGTTGAATATGTCAGGGGGTATGACTACTTTCTGAAGGCACAGCAGATTCCACTGAATGAAGAGAAACATGCAGCTCAACAAATTCCACTGGCTATTTTTTTAAGCTTGTCACAAAGTGTCCTATTTCTAAAACCATTATCCTGTGAGTCTAACACCATTATCCTGTGAGTCTAACACCATTATCGTGTGAGTCTAACACCATTATCATGTGAGTCTAATGTTATTATCACATGAGTCTAACACCAGTATCAGGTGAGTCTAACGCCATTATCACGTGAGTATAACACCATTGTCCTGTGAGTCTAACACCATTATCATGTGAGTCTAACACCATTATCATGTGAGTCTAACACCATTATCCCGTGAGTCTAACACCATTATCGTGTGAGTCTAATGTCATTATCACATGAGTCTAACGCCATTATCACGTGAGTATAACAACATTGTCCTGTGAGTCTAACACCATTATCCTGTGAGTCTAACACCATTATCCTGCGAGTCTAACACCATTATCATGTGAGTCTAATGTTATTATCACATGAGTCTAACACCAGTATCACGTGAGTCTAACGCCATTATCACGTGAGTATAACACCATTGTCCTGTGAGTATAACACCATTATCCCGTGAGTCTAACACCATTATCATGTGAGTCTAACACCATTATCCCGTGAGTCTAACACCATTATCGTGTGAGTCTAATGTCATTATCACATGAGTCTAACGCCATTATCACGTGAGTATAACAACATTGTCCTGTGAGTCTAACACCATTATCCTGTGAGTCTAACACCATTATCCCGTGAGTCTGCCACCATTATCATGTGAGTCTAACACCATTATCGTGTGAGTCTAACACCATTATCCCGTGAGTCTAACACAATTGTCCTGTGAGTCTAACACCATTGTCCTGTGAGTCTAACACCATTATCGTGTGAGTCTAATGTCATTATCCTGTGAGTCTCTATGAAAGAGCGCTCCTTTTCTCTTGTGAAGGTGTGGGTGGGGGAGGGGAGGGGAGGAGACTGCCTAGACCCCAGCCGCATGGTCGTTATCTGCACCAGATGCAGGTTGACTTCAGACTTTCAATGGAAGGTAAAGAGAGGGGAAATTAATGAGAGCCATAAAGCCAGTAGGATAAATAATTAGGCAACCAAACAACCATCCAGCCCAAGATCCATGCAGCCACAGGAACATCTGCCTCATTCCTCACCAACTTTTATCATCCACTGTTTCTCAAAACTGTGGCTGATGTCAGTTTTTGTCTTTGGTGTGTTTTTAACTGTTTATTGACTTTTTGTCATGAAAGTCAGTGCTGTTACTCTTCATGAATAATCACTATGACAGGCCTCTCCGTCCTGACAACGGTAATTGGTCAGATGACTTCCTAGTTGAGACGTTCGTTTCAACGTTAGACAGAACGCTTGTGACAATTCAGTTGTCAAAAGGTGTGTTTGTAAATCAGTGGGAAGAGAAGGTGTCACACTGGAGTGAATGTTTGTGTGGAGTAAGCTGACGTCCTCATGCATTTGGCATGTCCAGTGTTCACAGTTAGTTGACATATTAACCTCATTTTAATTATCCATATAATTCATCTATACTTCCGTGCCACCTATTTTATTTTGAGCTTTCAAGCAGACTGCGCCTGCCTTGGTATAGTATCACTAGGCTTATGCAACTAGGTTACTGATGCCATTGTATTGAACTGATGGTTTCTCTAGCACGTCCTCCTTGGGATCCAAGATAATGTTGCAGCATTAGAGGACAAGACCGTGGTAATGTACTAGCGTATATTACATTGGTATGTTTACCTGCCGTGTGTCTGTCTGTCCCGGAGGATTGTGTGTCATTGCTGTCATACTATGTAGAGTAGATGGAGCAACATATATTGTTCTGTTACTCCCCAGACAGAGAGACAGAGAGACAGAGAGACAGACAGACAGACAGACAGACAGACAGACAGACAGACAGACAGACAGACAGACAGACAGACAGACAGACTGTTCAGACACTGTCTGAACTCTACGCTGGAATTAATATGCAAATAATTAACATAGAAACAACACAATTTCTGTCAACTCTATGCATGTATGCATGCTGCGGTAAACAGGTTTTTAGACATCTTTTAAACTCATTATAAAAGTAATAGAAATGCAATGTTAAAATGGGGGTTGTCTTAAATCACCCTCCAGTGAGAATGTGTTCCTCTAGTAACGGAGAAGGTAGTACACAGCACACACATTCCCCTGGCCATTCTATTGGTCAGAGAAGCCCTCGTAACACTTGTTTAGCTCTAGATGAATGACTACCTTCTTAATGATCAAAGCGTCAATAGTGGAGGATACCTACCTTCTGAAACAACTCACCCATATATAACAGTTGATTTCAGGGCAGTTTTTCGTTCCACCTAATCTCTTCCAACATGAAATGAAAAAAACGACTATATGACTTAAAAGTCGGCCAAGCTCACCTTTGACACGCTGCATTACAAAGGGAAAGGGAAATCACACTGCATACCTGATCCATAAAAAATCCTTTGAAATGGATTGCAGGGCCTGGGTTGGATGCAGCCCTGGCGCTAGTTGTGGCATTGATGGCACAGCCCTTGGGCACGGGGATACTTGGCCTGGACAAGATGGACGGTTCCTGGGCCCGTATCAGTGGGCACTGGGCCGTCCTCGGGGAGCTTCTAAGCCGTGCCATCTGAAGAAGAACTGATGGCTTTGGCAGAACATGTGGACATGCTGTGGTTTTTATTTCAGTCAAAACAGCCCCGATGCTATCGCCTTCAGTCACCCAACCCAACACAGGTAGCAGTAGCAAGCTGACCTAAATGATTTCCCTTTACTACCCAAGTTTGTCTCTTTTAAAAACGCATCAAAATGGAACTGAACTTTTTCTTTTTTGTCTCCCTTTATAACGAGTTTCGCCTCATGAATTGTTGTTTCATCTCAGGAGACATCAAAATGCAGTATCGTTAGTATCCCTCCTAAATGTTCAAATGTATAGAGGGACACCTTGAACTATCTAACAGGAAAGTTATATTGCTGCTGCTGATGATTCCAGTATGATAATTATCAACACCAACCAAATCGTTTCTACTACGAGAGGAAATTGACAGCTGCAACTCTTTCAGAAGTAGTTAGTTGATACCTATCCACAGGCTAATGGAACCGCCACCTTTGATGAGAAGTTGAAACGAGTGTTGCTGTGTAGGCTTGGCACAGTACTAAACATAGCTGGAGGGGCTGTGCAGCAGAACAGAGCAGAGATGAGCGTAAGGGATCGAGACATTTAAACGGGCCTCATCCAGAGGTGACAAGTGGACCGTGTTCTCTGAACTGTATCTTCTGTCTTTCATTGTCTTTTATTTTCCTATTCTTTTAAATGGCCTGTATTTTTTTTCTACTGGAAGGTTTTTTGATATCCATTTAGATTGGAGGTTCATTAAAAAAAGCTCCGACAATAGAGTGACTCCTAATTAAGCCGCACTGCATCTGGCCCCTGGCACCCTATCCTGGTGTTCCATCTATTTTGCTGGGGAGAATTCATTTGTTTCTTAATTAAGAAAAACACCAATAGCGTGAAAAATCTGCTTATGGCACCTGAATCCTAATGAGTTAAGTAGTGAGGGGGAGAACTCATTCCAGTAGCCCTAGAAATGAACCGGGACCTGATAAAAATGAACTAACTAGCCTTGCATAAATTGAAGCTGAGGGAAAGTGCTCCATCATCATGGCCAAGACAATATGCAAACTATCTTCAAAGAAATCAAATTGCCGGAATGTTTTCATTTGCATGTATTAACTATTACCATAATGAGTAGAAGTGACATTGGACCTGGATTGTGTGTCTGTTCGATTGATAACTCTGCTGCATCTGTAAATAGTCTCCTCGCAAAATGATGCTACCAGTCAAATCAGCATTGAACTGTGGAGAGGTTTTTACAGCCTTGTACAAACCTGATGGAGTGTTGAATCTGTGTCATCATCCTGTAACCGGAAGCAGCTGGGAGACGTTGTCTTTAAGACACCGCTGTGGAGGAGAGGAGAGCACCTGGCTGGGGGCAGTTCCGCGAGGCTGTAGCTGGACCCAGAACCAGATTCACTAGGCAGGGAGGCACACTGCTCCTCCATCTCCCCCACATGTCTCAACCCTTCCAGGATACCAGCAGCTCACTTATCTCCTTCCTCAACACCCCACCATAGCCCACGTTGGAGAGTCGCGGGGCAACCAGCCAAAGAGACTGATGTTTTTGTACTGCAGGCGTCATGCAAAACATTTGAACTGTCTTAATATTCCAAATCAACATGCTATTTCAGAGGATCAGCCGCTTGGGTCAAATTATTCAATTAAGTGTCTGTTTATTACTGATACCAAAGCTGGGTAGCAGTTCTACTTATCACCTTTTCTGCAGATTGGTGTTCTCGCAGAATACCACCATAAAGATTGCCTCCCTGTAATTAAAATGGCACAGAGACAAATCTGGCGCAGGGGCTAAGACTCGGGGAAATCGGGGGAAATTGCAGGGGGCAACGTTCTCTGTCATCCAATGAAAAAGTTTGGGCTACAAGCGTTTAACTAAACGGGTGTCAGAGAGGATATATGGCGAAGGAAGAGGATGGGTGTGAGGCGAGTAGAGGAAACTATGAACCTTTGGGTGGCATCCTTGTTGTTGAGAACTGCTGTTGTAGGCTACAGAAGCGTTTGGTTCATGAACAGTTGGTGGTGAATGGTCGGCCTCTTGTTGCCATTCGTTTTGAACCAAACGGGGTAAACAGGAGGCTGGATGCTAGTCTGATTTGTCCGGTGGCGCTGCATTGCTGTTTGGATGTCCTCCTAAACCACAGCCAAGCTTCCCTCCCAGAGCTGTGTTTGATGAGCAATTGGCAGGCTATAGAGACACGTGTACTCGCATCTCGTGGCAAACATACCTTTCACAGAGTCAGACTCGACAGACATGTGACTTCTCCGAGAGGGGAAAAAGGAGAAGGAAATGAAAGCAGCAATAAGCTGGGGATGTTAAACCCAGACATGAGAAAGACGTGAGAGACGACTTTGGATTTAGACTGAATCTTCATGCGCTTTTGACAATTTGCATTGTTATCGCCTGATAACTGGTGATGTTTTTACTTGGTTGTACATTTTTATGTGGAATATGTTAAACGTAAACCGGGCTATAACGACTCCTTTAATGACGTGGGGATCTTGCTCCCCCCGGGTCGAGTCTTAGTGGGCTTCCAGTGCGGGATGGCTGATATCTAAATATTAAAAGCGAGTTTCAAGCTCATCTGCAAATGTGATTTGCACATATCACACTTCTGCAGTCACCAGGCTGCTTCATCGCCAAGCTTCTGAGGAGAGAGAGAGAGAGAGAGAGAGAGAGAGAGAGAGAGAGAGAGAGAGAGAGAGAGAGAGAGAGAGAGAGAGAGAGAGAGAGAGAGAGAGAGAGAGAGAGAGAGAGAGAGAGAGAGAGAGAGAGAGAGAGAGAGAGAGAGAGAGAGAGAGAAAGAGAGAGAGATGGGTTGTTATTGATTTATTCCATATCTGACCTAATTTAAATCCCTGCCAACAAACTCATATGCATACTGTAGATTTTCTAAATTAGAGAGCACAAACCTTGAGCTTCAGTGAGAGACAGGTGTAAACATCAGTGTTGTCATAACGCACCTCCAATAAATCTGAACATCATGGCAGCGTGCTGCTATAGAGCACCACATCATTTGGACATGATTTTGAAGCCTGAGAGCCCAGGGGAATGCCCTCCAGGACGAAGGTGCCCATTGACATGCCAAGATAGAATTATGACTGTCTGTCTTTGTTCCTCACAGAGACCTAGTCATTTGGTTGTAATACGGAAACATCTTGGAAAATGGAGGCTGTGATATTGTGATATTGTGTCTTTTCAATAGGAATATTCTCTGGATTTGAAGGAGTGGAATGGTTCTTTCTTTTAGTGTAGTAAGTACATTATTAATGAAATAATAATACTATTAATAATAACAAACTCATAATAATAACAGTTATACAAATAAACAATCATAATAGATCATTTTTTTGCGTTACACAAGCATTTTGTTTCGTCATATTTGGTCATTTTTGACATATTGACATGATCAGATGTTTGACATTGTAGAGTGAATAAAATGGCAGAATATGTTGAGGGGGGTGTGTTGTCTGTGACTCTAGCGGCAGTGGTGTTGTCATGATAATCCTCTCATTTGGAATGTCAGGATCAGCAGGTTAGGGCTCTCCACTTCCCTGCCATGTCAAGCCTACAGACCAGCGTGGTGGATTGTCATTTCTGAAGGAATATTTTGACATAGCCTTCATTCCGCCGGGCTCAGCTCAAAGGTCAGAGCTGTACCACTTCCATTTACTGTGAGAACACTCAATCCCTGTGGAGGAGATGAGAGGAGGCTGAGACTCCACGCTACTCTGCACATCTCCACACATACTCTGTCTGTCTGTCTGTCTGTCTGTCTGTCTGTTCATTGTGAAGCATTTCTTTCTTGTTTGATTGTTTGAATCCCTTATTGTCTTATTTTACAGTTGGATATTTAAAAAACAATGTCTCAATGGTTCTTGTGTCATCATTTCTGTGTCATTTGTGCCTATCGTCAGACACCACAGTAGGCTGCTATGTGAATCAAAATCAGGAACTTGTCAGTAGTTCTATAAGACATTGTGGACTGTTATCACTGTGCCTGACTGCTAAAGATATCAGGTAGGTATTAACGCAGTAACATAGTAACGGTGATCAGGACTTTCCACGGTAGGTTTTGACATCTCTGTAGGTTATTGGTGTAAACCTACCTCAGTCAGTCCCTCAGGCCAGGAGAGGAGAGGAGAGGAGAGGAGAGGAGAGGAGAGGAGAGGAGAGGAGAGGAGAGGAGAGGAGAATTAGTATGAGCAAATGGGTTGGGTTATTTTGTCAGGGAACTGTTCTGTTTGAGTCAGTACATTGGACAGAAATGAGCCCTGTGAAATCAAACAATGGATGATGAAATCAACATCAACACCTACTACCATACCCCGTCACCTACTAAAACTTTGTCCTGGATAAGCAGTCAGCTCAAAGTCGATAAGGTAATTTGATTGTGTCTGTGTCTGTGCCCGAAAGATGGATCAGGCGGACCATAAGTGCAATCCTATATTATTATCGGTAACACTAAGTCAGTTGGTCCTTTGCAGCAGCCATATTCTTCAGAGTGCTGCTACAGCCCTGTAACCCAGGTTGAGAGAGCGAGAGCAGAGCAGAGGTCACGATCAGATGAGCTCCTGCATTTTTCTGCATTTTCTTAAAAAAAGATCGATTAGGAGTTAGATAAACTTGGATTTTAACCCTGCACACCCTAATTGACAACCAAACAAACCAAAACAAAGACAAAGTCTTCTCATGCTTTGTTGATTTCAAAAAAGCCTTCGACTCAATTTGGCATGAATGTCTGCTATACAAACTGATGGAATGTGGTGTTGGGGGTAAAACATACGACATTATAAAATCCATGTACACAAACAACAAGTGTGCGGTTAAAATTGGCAAAAAACACACACATTTCTTCACACAGGGTCGTGGGGTTAGACAGGGATGCAGCTTAAGCCCCACCCTCTTCAACATATATATCAACGAATTGGCGCGGGCACTAGAAAAGTCTGCAGCACCCGGCCTCACCCTACTAGAATCCGAAGTCAAATGTCTGCTGTTTGCTGATGATCTGGTGCTTCTGTCACCAACCAAGGAGGGCCTACAGCAGCACCTAGATCTTATGCACAGATTCTGTCAGACCTGGGCCCTGACAGTAAATCTCAGTAAGACCAAAATAATGGTGTTCCAAAAAAGGTTCAGTCACCAGGACCACAAATACAAATTCCATCTAGACACTGTTGCCCTAGAGCACACAAAAAACTATACATACCTTGGCCTAAACATCAGCGCCACAGGTAACTTCCACAAAGCTGTGAACGATCTGAGAGACAAGGCAAGAAGGGTATTCTATGCCATCAAAAGGAACATAAATTTCAACATACCAATTAGGATTTGGCTAAAAATACTTGAATCAGTCATAGAGCCCATTGCCCTTTATGGTTGTGAGGTCTGGGGTCCGCTCACCAACCAAGACTTCACAAAATGGGACAAACACCAAATTGAGACTCTGCACGCAGAATTCTGCAAAAATATCCTCCATGTACAACGTAAAACACCAAATAATGCATGCAGAGCAGAATTAGGCCGATACCCGCTAATTATCAAAATCCAGAAAAGAGCTGTTAAATTCTATAACCACCTAAAAGGAAGCGATTCCCAAACCTTCCATAACAAAGCCATCACCTACAGAGAGATGAACCTGGAGAAGAGTCCCCTAAGCAAGCTGGTCCTGGGGCTCTGTTCACAAACACAAACACACCCTACAGAGCCCCAGGACAGCAGCACAATTAGACCCAACCAAATCTTGAGAAAACAAAAAGATAATTACTTGACACATTGGAAAGAATTAACAAAAAAACAGAGCAAACTAGAATGCTATTTGGCCCTACACAGAGAGTACACAGCGGCAGAATACCTGACCACTGTGACTGACCCAAAATTAAGGAAAGCTTTGACTATGTACAGACTCAGTGAGCATAGCCTTGCTATTGAGAAAGGCCGCCGTAGGCAGACATGGCTCTCAAGAGAAGACAGGCTATGTGCTCACTGCCCACAAAATGAGGTGGAAACTGAGCTGCACTTCCTAACATCCTGCCCAATGTATGACCATATTAGAGAGACATATTTCCTTCAGATTACACAGATCCACAAAGAATTCGAAAACAAATCCAATTTTGAAAAACTCCCATATCTACTGGGTGAAATTCCACAGTGTGCCATCACAGCAGCAAGACTTGTGACCTGTTGCCACGAGAAAAGGGCAACCAGTGAAGAACACACACCATTGTAAATACAACCCATATTTATGCTTATTTATTTTATATTGTGTCCTTTACCATTTGTACATTGTTAAAACACTGTATATATATAATATGACATTTGTAATGTCTTTATTGTTTTGAAACTTCTGTATGTGTAATGTTTACTGTTAATTTTTATTGTTTATTTCACTTTATATATTCACTTTATATATTATCTACCTCACTTGCTTTGGCAATGTTAACACATGTTTCCCATGCCAATAAAGCCCTTGAATTGAATTGAATTGAATTGAGAGAGAGAGAGAGAGAGAATCTTCCAGCAGCTAGAAGCACTTCTTCACATGCAGGCCAGATCAAGAATTAGGAAGAAATAAAACCCTGGTCTCCCTCTCTGTTTTAAAGGACAGCACTTTGAATGTCATTTGACAATTTCCTTTTAATTAGAGCTAATTTACAGAAAGATGCCCACCAGCTAATCTTTACAGGATAATGAACTTCTATTTTCTTTACTTTTAATTAAAACGCGGAAAAGATTTAGCTGATCCATAAAGAATTGTTCTTTTGAAATGTTCATCAGACTTCACACTTCTTTTAGCGTTGTTAATATTTAGATCCTATCTGAGGCTCAGTCTCCGCTGAGTTGGAGAAATGTTTTTCTGCCTTATCCGCAGTATTAAGAAGTGGAACTATCAATAGTAGAAATAGGAACCAGAGGCAAATTAGAATTGAATTAATGAAGAAATTATTGCAAAAGCATAACCCCCCCATCCTTTAGTGCTGAAATGAAATTGACATCTTAGATATATCCATTTCATAGAAATTCCTTGATGGGGAAAATATTATTTTATCTTCGTTATTTGATACAATAATCTTTTTTTTCTTTCTGAATGCTTCCCCATTACATTTTTTGAAAATAATTTTTCTTGACTGGAAGCTGATTGTTGCAAAAGCAGTTTAACTCTTGGTGGGTATTTTACTACATTTTACTACATTTTACTACACTCACAGAGATGTGACATACACTGAGTATACCACACATTAGGAACATCTACCTAATATTGAGATGCCCCGCCTTAGCACCTCAGAACAGACTAAATTCGTGGAATCTACAAGGTGTCGAAGGCATTCCACAGGGATGCTGGCCCATGTTGACTTCAATGCTTCCCGTCGCCTGTCACCTACTACCATACCCCGTCACCTACTACCATACCCCGTCACCTACTACCATACCCCGTCACCTACTACCATACCCCGTCACCTACTACCATACCCCGTCACCTACTACCATACCCCGTCACCTACTACCATACCCCGTCACCTGTCACCTACTACCATACCCCGTCACCTGTCACCTACTACCATACCCCGTCACCTACTACCATACCCCGTCACCTACTACCATACCCCGTCACCTGTCACCTACTACCATACCCCATCGCCTGTCACCTACTACCATACCCCGTCACCTACCACCATACCCCGTCACCTACTACCATACCCCGTCGCCTGTCACCTACTACCATACCCCATCGCCTGTCACCTACTACCATACCCCGTCACCTACCACCATACCCCGTCACCTACTACCATACCCCGTCACCTACTACCATACCCCGTCGCCTGTCACCTACTACCATACCCCGTCACCTATACCATACCCCGTCACCTACTACCATACCCCGTCACCTACTACCATACCCCGTCACCTGTCACCTACTACCATACCCCGTCACCTACTACCATACCCCGTCACCTACCACCATACCCCGTCACCTACTACCATACCCCGTCACTTACTACCATACCCCGTCACCTACCACCATACCCCGTCACCTACCACCATACCCCGTCACCTACTACCATACCCCGTCACCTACTACCATACCCCGTCACCTGTCACCTACTACCATACCCCGTCACCTACTACCATACCCCGTCACCTACTACCATACCCCGACACCTACTACCATACCCCGTCACCTACTACCATACCCCGTCACCTACCACCATACCTCGTCACCTACTACCATACCCCGTCACCTACTACCATACCCCGTCACCTACCACCATACCCCGTCACCTACTACCATACCCCATCACCTACTACCATACCCCGTCACCTACTACCATAACCCGTCACCTACTACCATACCCCGTCACCTGTCACCTACTACCATACCCCGTCACCTATACCATACCCCGTCACCTACTACCATACCCCGTCACCTACTACCATACCCCGTCACCTGTCACCTACTACCATACCCCGTCACCTGTCACCTACTATCATACCCCGTCACCTACTACCATACCCCGTCACCTACTACCATACCCCGTCACCTGTCACCTACTACCATACCCCGTCACCTACTACCATACCCGTCACCTACTACCATACCCCGTCACCTACTACCATACCCGTCACCTACTACCATACCCCGTCACCTGTCACCTACTACCATACCCGTCACCTACTACCATACCCCGTCACCTGTCACCTACTACCATACCCGTCACCTACTACCATACCCCGTCACCTGTCACCTACTACCATACCCCGTCACCTACTACCATACCCCGTCACCTACTACCATACCCCGTCACCTACTACCATACCCGTCACCTACTACCATACCCGTCACCTACTACCATACCCGTCACCTGTCACCTACTACCATACCCCGTCACCTGTCACCTACTACCATACCCCGTCACCTACCACCATACCCGTCACCTGTCACCTACTACCATACCCCGTCACCTGTCACCTACTACCATATCCCGTCACCTGTCACCTACTACCATACCCCGTCACCTGTCACCTACTACCATACCCCGTCACCTACCACCATACCCGTCACCTGTCACCTACTACCATACCCCGTCACCTGTCACCTACCACCATACCCGTCACCTGTCACCTACTACCATACCCGTCACCTGTCACCTACCACCATACCCCGTCACCTGTCACCTACTACCATACCCGTCACCTGTCACCTACTACCATACCCGTCACCTGTCACCTACTACCATACCCGTCACCTACTACCATACCCCGTCACCTGTCACCTACTACCATACCCCGTCACCTGTCATCTACTACCATACCCGTCACCTACTACCATACCCCGTCACCTACTACCATACCCCGTCACCTGTCACCTACTACCATACCCCGTCACCTGTCACCTACTACCATACCCGTCACCTACTACCGCCCCGTCACCTACTACCATACCCGTCACCCGTCACCTACTACCATACCCGTCACCTATACCATACCCGTCACCTACTACCATACCCCGTCACCTACTACCATACCCGTCACCTGTCACCTACTACCATACCCGTCACCTACTACCATACCCCGTCACCTACTACCATACCCCGTCACCTACTACCATACCCGTCACCTACTACCATACCCGTCACCTACCACCATAGCCCGTCACCTACTACCATACCCCGTCACCTACTACCATACCCGTCACCTACCACCATACCCGTCACCTACTACCATACCCCGTCACCTACTACCATACCCCGTCACCCTACCATACCCCGTCACCTACTACCATACCCGTCACCTACTACCATACCCGTCACCTACCACCATACCCGTCACCTACTACCATACCCGTCACCTACTACCATACCCCGTCACCTACCACCATACCCCGTCACCTACCACCATACCCCGTCACCTACTACCATACCCGTCACCTACTACCATACCCCGTCACCTGTCACCTACTACCATACCCCGTCACCTACTACCATACCCGTCACCTACTACCATACCCCGACACCTACTACCATACCCCGTCACCTACTACCATACCCCGTCACCTACCACCATACCTCGTCACCTACTACCATACCCGTCACCTACTACCATACCCGTCACCTACCACCATACCCCGTCACCTACTACCATACCCCATCACCTACTACCATACCCGTCACCTACTACCATACCCCGTCACCTACTACCATACCCCGTCACCTGTCACCTACTACCATACCCCGTCACCTATACCATACCCCGTCACCTACTACCATACCCGTCACCTACTACCATACCCCGTCACCTGTCACCTACTACCATACCCGTCACCTGTCACCTACTATCATACCCGTCACCTACTACCATACCCGTCACCTACTACCATACCGTCACCTGTCACCTACTACCATACCCGTCACCTACTACCATACCCGTCACCTACTACCATACCCCGTCACCTACTACCATACCCGTCACCTACTACCATACCCCGTCACCTGTCACCTACTACCATACCCCGTCACCTACTACCATACCCGTCACCTGTCACCTACTACCATACCCCGTCACCTACTACCATACCCCGTCACCTGTCACCTACTACCATACCCCGTCACCTACTACCATACCCCGTCACCTACTACCATACCCCGTCACCTACTACCATACCCCGTCACCTGTCACCTACTACCATACCCCGTCACCTGTCACCTACTACCATACCCCGTCACCTACCACCATACCCCGTCACCTGTCACCTACTACCATACCCCGTCACCTGTCACCTACTACCATACCCCGTCACCTGTCACCTACTACCATACCCCGTCACCTGTCACCTACTACCATACCCCGTCACCTACCACCATACCCCGTCACCTGTCACCTACTACCATACCCGTCACCTGTCACCTACTACCATACCCCGTCACCTGTCACCTACTACCATACCCCGTCACCTGTCACCTACCACCATACCCCGTCACCTGTCACCTACTACCATACCCCGTCACCTGTCACCTACTACCATACCCCGTCACCTGTCACCTACTACCATACCCGTCACCTACTACCATACCCCGTCACCTACTACCATACCCCGTCACCTGTCACCTACTACCATACCCCGTCACACCTACTACCATACCCGTCACCTACTACCATACCCCGTCACCTGTCACCTACTACCATACCGTCACCTGTCACCTACTACCATACCCGTCACCTACTATCATACCCGTCACCTACTACCATACCCGTCACCTACTACCATACCCCGTCACCTACTACCATACCCGTCACCTGTCACCTACTACCATACCCCCGTCACCTGTCACCTACTACCATACCCGTCACCTACTATCATACCCGTCACCTACTACCATACCCCGTCACCTACTACCATACCCCGTCACCTACTACCATACCCGTCACCTGTCACCTACTACCATACCCCGTCACCTGTCACCTACTACCATACTCCATACGTCACCTACTACCATACCCGTCACCTACTACCATACCCGTCACCTACTACCATACCCCGTCACCTACTACCACACCCGTCACCTGTCACCTACTACCATACCCGTCACCTACTACCATACCCCGTCACCTGTCACCTACTACCATACCCCGTCACCTACTATCATACCCCGTCACCTACTACCATACCCCGTCACCTACTACCATACCCCCGTCACCTGTCACCTACTACCATACCCGTCACCTGTCACCTACTACCATACCCCGTCACCTGTCACCTACTACCATACCCGTCACCTACTACCATACCCCGTCACCTGTCACCTACTACCATACCCGTCACCTGTCACCTACTACCATAACCCGTCACCTGTCACCTACTACCATACCCGTCACCTGTCACCTACTACCATACCCCGTCGCCTGTCACCTACTACCATACCCCGTCACCTACTACCATACCCCGTCACCTGTCACCTACTACCATACCCCGTCACCTGTCACCTACTACCATACCCCGTCACCTACTATCATACCCGTCACCTACTACCATACCCGTCACCTACTACCATACCCGTCACCTGTCACCTACTACCATACCCGTCACCTACTACCATACCCCGTCACCTGTCACCTACTACCATACCCCCGTCACCTGTCACCTACTACCATACCCGTCACCTGTCACCTACTACCATACCCCGTCACCTACTACCATACCCGTCACCTACTACCATACCCCGTCACCTACTACCATACCCGTCACCTGTCACCTACTATCATACCCTGTCACCTACTACCATACCCCGTCACCTGTCACCTACTACCATACCCGTCACCTGTCACCTACTACCATACCCGTCACCTACTATCATACCCGTCACCTGTCACCTACTACCATACCCCGTCACCTACTACCATACCCGTCACCTACTACCATACCGTCACCTGTCACCTACTACCATACCCCGTCACCCTACCATACCCCGTCACCTGTCACCTCATACCCGTCACCTACTACCATACCCGTCACCTACTACCATACCCCGTCACCTGTCACCTACTACCATACCCCGTCACCTGTCACCTACTACCCATACCCCGTCACCTACTACCATACCCCGTCACCTACTACCATACCCCGTCACCTGTCACCTACTACCATACCCGTCACCTACTACCATACCCGTCACCTGTCACCTACCACCATACCCGTCACCTGTCACCTACTACCATACCCCGTCACCTGTCACCTACTACCATACCCCGTCACCTGTCACCTACTACCATACCCGTCACCTACCTACCATACCCGTCACCTACTACCATACCCCGTCACCTGTCACCTACTACCATACCCCGTCACCTGTCACCTACTACCATACCCGTCACCTGTCACCTACTACCATACCCCGTCACCTACTACCATACCCCGTCACCTACTACCATACCCCGTCACCTACTACCATACCCCATCACCTGTCACCTACTACCATACCCCCGTCACCTACTCATACCCGTCACCTACTACCATACCCGTCACCTGTCACCTACTACCATACCCCGTCACCTGTCACCTACTACCATACCCCGTCACCTACTATCATACCCGTCACCTACTACCATACCCGTCACCTACTACCATACCCCGTCACCTGTCACCTACTACCATACCCCGTCACCTGTCACCTACTACCATACCCCGTCACCTGTCACCTACCACCATACCCCGTCACCTGTCACCTACTACCATACCCTGTCACCTACTACCATACCCCGTCACCTGTCACCTACTACCATACCCGTCACCTGTCACCTACTACCATACCCGTCGCCTGTCACCTACTACCATACCCGTCACCTGTCACCTACTACCATACCCCGTCACCTACCACCATACCCCGTCACCTGTCACCTACTACCATACCCCGTCACCTGTCACCTACTACCATACCCCGTCACCTACCACCATACCCCGTCACCTGTCACCTACTACCATACCCCGTCACCTGTCACCTACCACCATACCCCGTCACCTGTCACCTACTACCATAACCCGTCACCTGTCACCTACCACCATACCCCATCACCTGTCACCTACTACCATACCCCGTCACCTGTCACCTACTACCATACCCCGTCACCTGTCACCTACTACCATACCCCGTCACCTGTCACCTACTACCATACCCCGTCACCTACCACCATACCCCGTCACCTGTCACCTACTACCATACCCCGTCACCTGTCACCTACCACCATACCCCGTCACCTGTCACCTACTACCATACCCGTCACCTGTCACCTACCACCATACCCGTCACCTGTCACCTACTACCATACCCGTCACCTGTCACCTACTACCATACCCGTCACCTACTACCATACCCGTCACCTACTACCATACCCGTCACCTGTCACCTACTACCATACCCCGTCACCTACCACCATACCCGTCACCTGTCACCTACTACCATACCCCGTCACCTGTCACCTACTACCATACCCGTCACCTACCACCATACCCCGTCACCTGTCACCTACTACCATACCCGTCACCTACTACCATACCCGTCACCTACTACCATACCCCGTCACCTGTCACCTACTACCATACCCCGTCACCTACTACCATACCCGTCACCTACTACCATACCCCGTCACCTGTCACCTACTACCATACCCTGTCACCTGTCACCTACCACCATACCCTGTCACCTGTCACCTACTACCATACCCCGTCACCTGTCACCTACTACCATACCCCGTCACCTACTACCATACCCCGTCACCTACTACCATACCCCGTCACCTGTCACCTACTACCATACCCCGTCACCTACCACCATACCCCGTCACCTGTCACCTACTACCATACCCCGTCACCTGTCACCTACTACCATACCCCGTCACCTACCACATTACCCCGTCACCTGTCACCTACTACCAAACCCCGTCACCTGTCACCTACCACCATACCCCGTCACCTGTCATCTACTACCATACCCCGTCACCTGTCACCTACCACCATACCCCATCACCTGTCACCTACTACCATACCCCGTCACCTGTCACCTACTACCATACCCGTCACCTGTCACCTACTACCATACCCGTCACCTGTCACCTACTACCATACCCGTCACCTACCACCATACCCCGTCACCTGTCACCTACTACCATACCCGTCACCTGTCACCTACCACCATACCCCCGTCACCTGTCACCTACTACCATACCCGTCACCTGTCACCTACCACCATACCCGTCACCTGTCACCTACTACCATACCCCGTCACCTACTACCATACCCCGTCACCTACTACCATACCCCGTCACCTACTACCATACCCCATCACCTACTACCATACCCGTCACCTGTCACCTACTACCATACCCCGTCACCTGTCACCTACTACCATACCCGTCACCTGTCACCTACTACCATACCCCGTCACCTACTACCATACCCGTCACCTACTACCATACCCCGTCACCTGTCACCTACTACCATACCCCGTCACCTACTACCATACCCCGTCACCTGTCACCTACTACCATACCCCGTCACCTGTCACCTACCACCATACCCCGTCACCTGTCACCTACTACCATACCCCGTCACCTGTCACCTACTACCATACCCCGTCACCTACTACCATACCCCGTCACCTACTACCATACCCCGTCACCTACTACCATACCCCATCACCTACTACCATACCCCGTCACCTGTCACCTACTACCATACCCCGTCACCTGTCACCTACTACCATACCCCGTCACCTGTCACCTACTACCATACCCCGTCACCTACTACCATACCCCGTCACCTACTACCATACCCCGTCACCTGTCACCTACTACCATACCCCGTCACCTACTACCATACCCCGTCACCTACTACCATACCCCGTCACCTACTACCATACCCCGTCACCTGTCACCTACTACCATACCCCGTCACCTACTATCATACCCCGTCACCTACTACCATACCCCGTCACCTACTACCATACCCCGTCACCTGTCACCTACTACCATACCCCGTCACCTGTCACCTACTACCATACCCGTCACCTGTCACCTACCACCATACCCGTCACCTGTCACCTACTACCATACCCGTCACCTGTCACCTACTACCATACCCGTCACCTGTCACCTACTACCATACCCCGTCACCTGTCACCTACTACCATACCCCGTCACCTGTCACCTACTACCATACCCCGTCACCTACTACCATACCCCGTCACCTACTACCATACCCGTCACCTACTACCATACCCGTCACCTGTCACCTACTACCATACCCCGTCACCTGTCACCTACTACCATACCCGTCACCTACTACCATACCCCGTCACCTACTACCATACCCGTCACCTACTACCATACCACCTGTCACCTACCATACCCCGTCACCTACTATCATACCCCGTCACCTACCATACCCCGTCACCTACTACCATACCCCGTCACCTGTCACCTACTACCATACCCCGTCACCTGTCACCTACTACCATACCCCGTCACCTACTACCATACCCGTCACCTGTCACCTACTACCATACCCGTCACCTGTCACCTACTACCTACTACCATACCCCGTCACCTACTACCATGTCACCTACTACCATACCCCGTCACCTGTCACCTACTACCATACCCGTCACCTGTCACCTACTACCATGTCACCTGTCACCTACTACCATACCCCGTCACCTGTCACCTACTACCATACCCCGTCACCTGTCACCTACTACCATACCCCGTCACCTGTCACCTACTACCATACCCGTCACCTGTCACCTACCACCATACCCCGTCACCTACTACCATACCCCGTCACCTACTACCATACCCCGTCACCTGTCACCTACTACCATACCCCGTCACCTGTCACCTACTACCATACCCCGTCACCTACTATCATACCCCGTCACCTACTACCATACCCGTCACCTACTACCATACCCCGTCACCTGTCACCTACTACCATACCCCGTCACCTACTACCATACCCCGTCACCTGTCACCTACTACCATACCCCGTCACCTGTCACCTACTACCATACCCCGTCACCTACGACCATACCCCGTCACCTACTACCATACCCCGTCACCTGTCACCTACTACCATACCCCGTCACCTACTACCATACCCCGTCACCTACGACCATACCCCGTCACCTACTACCATACCCCGTCACCTGTCACCTACTACCATACCCCGTCGCCTGTCACCTACTACCATACCCCGTCACCTGTCACCTACTACCATACCCCGTCACCTACCACCATACCCCGTCACCTGTCACCTACTACCATACCCCGTCACCTGTCACCTACTACCATACCCCGTCACCTACCACCATACCCCGTCACCTGTCACCTACTACCATACCCCGTCACCTGTCACCTACCACCATACCCCGTCACCTGTCACCTACTACCATAACCCGTCACCTGTCACCTACCACCATACCCCATCACCTGTCACCTACTACCATACCCCGTCACCTGTCACCTACTACCATACCCGTCACCTGTCACCTACTACCATACCCGTCACCTGTCACCTACTACCATACCCCGTCACCTACCACCATACCCCGTCACCTGTCACCTACTACCATACCCCGTCACCTGTCACCTACCACCATACCCCGTCACCTGTCACCTACTACCATACCCCGTCACCTGTCACCTACCACCATACCCCGTCACCTGTCACCTACTACCATACCCCGTCACCTGTCACCTACTACCATACCCCGTCACCTACTACCATACCCCGTCACCTACTACCATACCCCGTCACCTGTCACCTACTACCATACCCCGTCACCTACCACCATACCCCGTCACCTGTCACCTACTACCATACCCCGTCACCTGTCACCTACTACCATACCCCGTCACCTACCACCATACCCCGTCACCTGTCACCTACTACCATACCCCGTCACCTACTACCATACCCCGTCACCTACTACCATACCCCGTCACCTGTCACCTACTACCATACCCCGTCACCTACTACCATACCCCGTCACCTACTACCATACCCCGTCACCTGTCACCTACTACCATACCCTGTCACCTGTCACCTACCACCATACCCCGTCACCTGTCACCTACTACCATACCCCGTCACCTGTCACCTACTACCATACCCCGTCACCTACTACCATACCCCGTCACCTACTACCATACCCCGTCACCTGTCACCTACTACCATACCCCGTCACCTACCACCATACCCCGTCACCTGTCACCTACTACCATACCCCGTCACCTGTCACCTACTACCATACCCCGTCACCTACCACATTACCCCGTCACCTGTCACCTACTACCAAACCCCGTCACCTGTCACCTACCACCATACCCCGTCACCTGTCACCTACTACCATACCCCGTCACCTGTCACCTACCACCATACCCCATCACCTGTCACCTACTACCATACCCCGTCACCTGTCACCTACTACCATACCCCGTCACCTGTCACCTACTACCATACCCCGTCACCTGTCACCTACTACCATACCCCGTCACCTACCACCATACCCCGTCACCTGTCACCTACTACCATACCCCGTCACCTGTCACCTACCACCATACCCCGTCACCTGTCACCTACTACCATACCCCGTCACCTGTCACCTACCACCATACCCCGTCACCTGTCACCTACTACCATACCCCGTCACCTGTCACCTACTACCATACCCCGTCACCTACTACCATACCCCGTCACCTACTACCATACCCCGTCACCTACTACCATACCCCATCACCTACTACCATACCCCGTCACCTGTCACCTACTACCATACCCGTCACCTGTCACCTACTACCATACCCCGTCACCTGTCACCTACTACCATACCCCGTCACCTACTACCATACCCGTCACCTACTACCATACCCCGTCACCTGTCACCTACTACCATACCCCGTCACCTACTACCATACCCGTCACCTGTCACCTACTACCATACCCCGTCACCTGTCACCTACCACCATACCCGTCACCTGTCACCTACTACCATATCCCGTCACCTGTCACCTACTACCATACCCCGTCACCTACTACCATACCCCGTCACCTACTACCATACCCCGTCACCTGTCACCTACTACCATACCCCGTCACCTGTCACCTACTACCATACCCCGTCACCTGTCACCTACTACCATACCCGTCACCTACTACCATACCCGTCACCTACTACCATACCCCGTCACCTGTCACCTACTACCATACCCCGTCACCTACTACCATACCCCGTCACCTACTACCATACCCGTCACCTACTACCATACCCCGTCACCTGTCACCTACTACCATACCCGTCACCTGTCACCTACTACCATACCCCGTCACCTACTACCATACCCCGTCACCTACTACCATACCCCGTCACCCTACTACCACCTACTACCATCACCTGTCACCTACTACCATACCCCGTCACCTACTATCATACCCCGTCACCTACTACCATACCCCGTCACCTACTACCATACCCGTCACCTGTCACCTACTACCATACCCCGTCACCTGTCACCTACTACCATACCCGTCACCTACTACCATACCCGTCACCTGTCACCTACTACCATACCCCGTCACCTGTCACCTACTACCATACCCCGTCACCTACTACCATACCCCGTCACCTACTACCATACCCCGTCACCTGTCACCTACTACCATACCCCGTCACCTGTCACCTACTACCATACCCCGTCACCTGTCACCTACTACCATACCCCGTCACCTGTCACCTACTACCATACCCCGTCACCTGTCACCTACTACCATACCCCGTCACCTGTCACCTACTACCATACCCCGTCACCTGTCACCTACCACCATACCCCGTCACCTACTACCATACCCCGTCACCTACTACCATACCCCGTCACCTGTCACCTACTACCATACCCCGTCACCTGTCACCTACTACCATACCCCGTCACCTACTATCATACCCCGTCACCTACTACCATACCCCGTCACCTACTACCATACCCCGTCACCTGTCACCTACTACCATACCCCGTCACCTACTACCATACCCCGTCACCTGTCACCTACTACCATACCCCGTCACCTGTCACCTACTACCATACCCCGTCACCTACGACCATACCCCGTCACCTACTACCATACCCCGTCACCTGTCACCTACTACCATACCCCGTCACCTACTACCATACCCCGTCACCTACTACCATACCCCGTCACCTGTCACCTACTACCATACCCCGTCACCTACTATCATACCCCGTCACCTACTACCATACCCCGTCACCTACTACCATACCCCGTCACCTGTCACCTACTACCATACCCCGTCACCTGTCACCTACTACCATACCCCGTCACCTACTACCATACCCCGTCACCTACTACCATACCCCGTCACCTGTCACCTACTACCATACCCCGTCACCTACTACCATACCCCGTCACCTGTCACCTACTACCATACCCCGTCACCTACTACCATACCCCGTCACCTACTACCATACCCCGTCACCTGTCACCTACTACCATACCCCGTCACCTACTACCATACCCGTCACCTGTCACCTACAACCATACCCCGTCACCTACTACCATACCCCCGTCACCTACTACCATACCCCGTCACCCGTCACCTACTACCATACCCCGTCACCTACTACCATACCCCGTCACCTGTCACCTACCACCATACCCCGTCACCTGTCACCTACTACCATACCCCGTCACCTGTCACCTACTACCATACCCCGTCACCTGTCACCTACTACCATACCCCGTCACCTACTACCATACCCCGTCACCTACTACCATACCCCGTCACCTACTACCATACCCGTCACCTGTCACCTACTACCATACCCGTCACCTGTCACCTACTACCATACCCGTCACCTACTACCATACCCCGTCACCTACTACCATACCCGTCACCTACTACCATACCCCGTCACCTGTCACCTACTACCATACCCGTCACCTACTACCATACCCCGTCACCTGTCACCTACTACCATACCCCGTCACCTGTCACCTACTACCATACCCCGTCACCTACTATCATACCCCGTCACCTACTACCATACCCCGTCACCTACTACCATACCCCGTCACCTGTCACCTACTACCATACCCCGTCACCTGTCACCTACTACCATACCCCGTCACCTGTCACCTACCACCATACCCCGTCACCTGTCACCTACTACCATACCCCGTCACCTGTCACCTACTACCATACCCCGTCACCTGTCACCTACTACCATACCCCGTCACCTGTCACCTACTACCATACCCCGTCACCTGTCACCTACCACCATACCCTGTCACCTACTACCATACCCCGTCACCTGTCACCTACTACCATACCCCGTCACCTACTATCATACCCCGTCACCTACTACCATACCCCGTCACCTACTACCATACCCTGTCACCTACTACCATACCCCGTCACCTGTCACCTACTACCATACCCCGTCACCTGTCACCTACTACCATACCCCGTCACCTGTCACCTACTACCATACCCGTCACCTGTCACCTACTACCATACCCCGTCACCTGTCACCTACCACCATACCCCGTCACCTACTACCATACCCGTCACCTACTACCATACCCCGTCACCTACTACCATACCCCGTCACCTGTCACCTACTACCATACCCCGTCACCTACTACCATACCCCGTCACCTACTACCATACCCGTCACCTGTCACCTACTACCATACCCCGTCACCTGTCACCTACTACCATACCCCGTCACCTACTATCATACCCCGTCACCTACTACCATACCCCGTCACCTACTACCATACCCGTCACCTGTCACCTACTACCATACCCCGTCACCTGTCACCTACTACCATACCCCGTCACCTGTCACCTACTACCATACCCCGTCACCTACTACCATACCCCGTCACCTACTACCATACCCCGTCACCTACTACCATACCCCGTCACCTGTCACCTACTACCATACCCGTCACCTACTACCATACCCCGTCACCTACTACCATACCCCGTCACCTGTCACCTACTACCATACCCCGTCACCTGTCATCTACTACCATACCCCGTCACCTACTACCATACCCGTCACCTACTACCATACCCCGTCACCTGTCACCTACTACCATACCCGTCACCTGTCACCTACTACCATACCCCGTCACCTACTACCATACCCCGTCACCTACTACCATACCCCGTCACCTGTCACCTACTACCATACCCCGTCACCTACTACCATACCCCGTCACCTGTCACCTACTACCATACCCCGTCACCTGTCACCTACTACCATACCCCGTCACCTACTACCATACCCCGTCACCTACTACCATACCCCGTCACCTGTCACCTACTACCATACCCCGTCACCTACTACCATACCCCGTCACCTGTCACCTACTACCATACCCCGTCACCTACTACCATACCCCGTCACCTGTCACCTACTACCATACCCCGTCACCTACTACCATACCCCGTCACCTGTCACCTACTACCATACCCCGTCACCTACTACCATACCCGTCACCTACTACCATACCCGTCACCTGTCACCTACTACCATACCCCGTCACCTACTACCATACCCGTCACCTGTCACCTACCACCATACCCGTCACCTGTCACCTACTACCATACCCCGTCACCTGTCACCTACTACCATACCCCGTCACCTGTCACCTACTACCATACCCCGTCACCTACTACCATACCCCGTCACCTACTACCATACCCCGTCACCTACTACCATACCCCGTCACCTGTCACCTACTACCATACCCCGTCACCTACTACCATACCCCGTCACCTACTACCATACCCCGTCACCTGTCACCTACTACCATACCCCGTCACCTACTACCATACCCCGTCACCTACTACCATACCCCGTCACCTGTCACCTACCACCATACCCCGTCACCTGTCACCTACTACCATACCCCGTCACCTGTCACCTACCACCATACCCGTCACCTGTCACCTACTATCATACCCCGTCACCTGTCACCTACTACCATACCCCGTCACCTGTCACCTACTACCATACCCCGTCACCTGTCACCTACTACCATACCCGTCACCTGTCACCTACTACCATACCCGTCACCTGTCACCTACTACCATACCCCGTCACCTGTCACCTACTACCATACCCGTCACCTGTCACCTACTACCATACCCCGTCACCTACTACCATACCCCGTCACCTACTACCATACCCCGTCACCTGTCACCTACTACCATACCCCGTCACCTGTCACCTACTACCATACCCCGTCACCTACTATCATACCCCGTCACCTACTACCATACCCCGTCACCTACTACCATACCCGTCACCTGTCACCTACCACCATACCCCGTCACCTGTCACCTACTACCATACCCCGTCACCTGTCACCTACCACCATACCCCGTCACCTGTCACCTACTACCATACCCCGTCACCTACTATCATACCCCGTCACCTACTACCATACCCCGTCACCTACTACCATACCCCGTCACCTGTCACCTACCACCATACCCCGTCACCTGTCACCTACTACCATACCCCGTCACCTGTCACCTACCACCATACCCCGTCACCTGTCACCTACTATCATACTCCGTCACCTGTCACCTACTACCATACCCCGTCACCTGTCACCTACTACCATACCCCGTCACCTGTCACCTACTACCATACCCCGTCACCTGTCACCTACTACCATACCCCGTCACCTGTCACCTACTACCATACCCCGTCACCTGTCACCTACTACCATACCCCGTCACCTGTCACCTACTACCATACCCCGTCACCTGTCACCTACTACCATACCCCGTCACCTACTACCATACCCCGTCACCTACTACCATACCCCGTCACCTGTCACCTACTACCATACCCCGTCACCTGTCACCTACTACCATACCCCGTCACCTACTATCATACCCCGTCACCTACTACCATACCCCGTCACCTACTACCATACCCCGTCACCTGTCACCTACCACCATACCCCGTCACCTGTCACCTACTACCATACCCCGTCACCTGTCACCTACCACCATACCCCGTCACCTGTCACCTACTACCATACCCCGTCACCTGTCACCTACTACCATACCCCGTCACCTGTCACCTACTACCATACCCCGTCACCTGTCACCTACCACCATACCCCGTCACCTGTCACCTACTACCATACCCCGTCACCTGTCACCTACCACCATACCCCGTCACCTGTCACCTACTACCATACCCCGTCACCTACTACCATACCCCGTCACCTACTACCATACCCCGTCACCTACTACCATACCCCGTCACCTGTCACCTACTACCATACCCCGTCACCTGTCACCTACTACCATACCCCGTCACCTGTCACCTACTACCATACCCCGCCCAAAGGCACTTAAACATGTTGTCTTGTCCATTCACCCTCTGAATGGGACACATACACAATCCGTGTCTCAGTTGTCTCAAGGCGGACAAAACCTTCTTTAACCCGTCTCCTCCCCTTCATCTACACTGATTGAAGTGGATTTAACAAGTGACATCAATAAGGGATCAGTCTATGTCATGGAAAGAGCAGGTGTTCTTAATGTTTTGTCCACTCAGTGTGTACAGTACACTCAGAGGTTTACCCTTTCACTTCTGAGGTTAGAGACACAAGTTATGAGGCATTTAGTGTATACTATACTGTATGGTATTGCCTACAGTCATTGGATAATGTACTTCCAGACTCGTGAGTAAGCAGAGACAGAGAAAATATGATTCTATTTTAGACATAAAGCACTGCTGTCTTACAAAGGTCAGGCATAGGTCATCCAGCAGTTAGAACAAATGACATTTCTTACCGTTATTGAATGGTGTTTTTCCTGCCTGTGTTAAATGATGGCTCTTGAGTTCGTAGGTGAGGATATCATGTATAGAGCAGTATGAGTCTTCTGTAGACATCCAGCACCACTGTCCCCCTGCTGAGACAGTGGCTGAAGATGGATGCCCCCACTTAGCCCTGACAGCACCCAGGAGAAGACTGAGTCAATGGCTTGATTGTTCAAGTGAAAAACATGCGTACAGTTATACAAGGAAATGATCCGGTCAAGAAATATAAGTCATTCATTATAAATATGTTTAGGAACCAGTAATTACATTAAATATTGATCCTGTTGCTGGGACTGGAGCTTTACGTGCCACAGTGTTATGGCATCTTCTGGAAAGGTTGCATTTTTTATGGAGACTCATTTGAAGTGTGTATCACACATCCTTTGAGGTATTTATTATGAATATGTACTTTTCTATGATCAGGTCACAGAGAAAAGAATGGCTTGCGTGGCTGTAAAAACGTCTGCTAGCTAACCCCTGAGTTTCTTTGAACCCTACCCTTTTATTGGTGCTATAGAGGACCACCCTGTGACTTTAGTGGAAAGAGCCATCAGTCGCCTGTTAGGTGCCTGAGTAAAGTGAGGCAAAATGAACCCAGGCAGCGAGCTCCACAGAGAAGCCAACGTCTGCCGAGGGCCGCAGGCCTGCTCTGAGGCACCTCCAGCATTTTAATGGGATAGTAAAATGCCAGTATGTTTTCATGCGATTCCAATTCAAATTCATTGGATGAAGAAATAAGAATGTGCTATTTCCCTTTAATAGTGAGATAAACAACATGCAAGTCAGCAAACACCATCAAAATCCTGCTTTTGTCTGATCTAAATACTAGATTGATGCTGATTGCTATTCATTACGTTGTTTGTACTTCGTTAACGCTCTTCCCACTACCGTGAGGAATCTGCAGTTAGAAGACCATAGCTCAGACAGTCATAGACAACGGGTCTCTCTCTTTCTCTCTCTCTCTCTGCCGTACCAATGATTCCATCTCAAACTGCGAGTCGTAAACTTTTAGACATGATGTCATTGGCATGACTGACAACAGAGGCACTGCCATGTCTTCAGTGGAGCCATCCTGCACCCTCACAGAGTGATGAGTGTGTGTGTGTGTGTGTGTGTGTATGTGTGTGTGTGTTGTCAGCCAGCCTCAGATTAATCCCCACCCCCACATTCTCCCTCTTTTCTTCACAATTCCCAAACAAGTATCGGTGGTGAGTTTGTTGACTGTTGATTGTAAGTGCCCGAATTTAGGAACGCTGCCATTTCTAATCACCAAAATTACATTGCTTAGCAACCGGAAAATCAAGTTAAACAATAGCATTGCTTATTGTCGGTCACAGACAGCGGAGAGCACATCAGTCTCCACTGTTCCACCACTCCTCCAACCGTTCTGAATACACAAATAAAATGAATTCACACACAGACACAGTCAAATATACAGATGGTAAATGCAACATTCGCTCCACACATTTAGTCTGATCACAGGGTTAGAACAGGCTCTTCTCTTTTATTAGATTTTATGCAATCAAGTACTTTAAGATGAAGAATCTCTCTGAGGGTTGCTGTTACACATTAAGCCATTAAGAATTGAGTAAATGGTGTATCTATTTTATTACGGTGATCACGGATTAAATGAGTGCAGCCCTGTAACACACACAGCCGGCCTTCTCCTAAGCTGCCAGAGCCCTCTGCATCCCAAAGGTCATTATAGGAGAAGAGAGAGCATCAGAGAGTATATTGCCCCCAGTCTCTCGCTCTCTCTCTCTTTCTCTCTCTCTTTCTCTCTCTCTCTCTCTCTCTTCCTCACTCTCTCTCTCTTCCTCACTCTCTTTCTCTCTCTCTTTCTCTTTCTATCTCTCTCCTCTCTCTCTTCCCCTCTCTCTCTCTCTCTCTCTCTCTTTCTCTTTCTATCTCTCCTCTCTCTCTCTCTCTTCCTCTCTCTCTCTCTTCCTCACTCTCTTTCTCTCTCTCTCTTCCTCTCTCTCTCTGTTCCTCACTCTCTTTCTCTCTCTCTCTCTCTTCCTCACTCTCTCTTTCTCTCTCTCTTCCTCACTCTCTCTTTCTCTTTCTCTTTCTATCTCTCTCTCTCTCTCTCTCTCTCTCTCTTCCTCACTCTCTCTTTCTCTTTCTATCTCTCTCCTCTCTCTCTTTTCCTCTCACTCTCTCCCGCCCTCCCTCTCAGGCTTATAACCACACTAGGAAACTGCACAGGACCAGACAAAATACTTCTTCAGGTTCTCAGATCAGATAGAGTGAATTTGTTTCTTTTCTCAAGCTGTGTGGGTAAACGCCTGTGTGTGTGTATCTCTGTGTGTCTGGTGGTAGGGGTGTACATTATCTCCATGGTAGCTTAGTAACCTGAGACAATGTCTATATTACCCCTGTATAAGTTAGTGGCCTACCGTGTGTGTGTGTCTGTGTGTGGTGTGTGTGTCTGTGAATGCGTCTGCGAATGCGTCTGCCGGAGCGTGTGTGTGTGTGTGTGTGCATTAGTTCACCTGGAAGTGTAAAGGCACAGTATCAGCATTGGCACAAAGGACCAGTCACAGTGAAAGTTGGCAGGGGTTGAGCTGACCCCTGTTGGGTTTTAGGCTGGCATTATGAATTCATGTTTAGTCTCTCTCAGGTGCTATGTTTTATCCCCAGGCCAGCTTGGACCCATTTTCAATGGACCTTCTGATGAAAAACTGAATAGGTGGGAGAAAAATGATTTCCATGCTGCTGCATTGTTCTGTCAGATTCAATTACCTGACTTCTAATTAGGAGGCTATAGAGGAGGCCTGGTTTGTGATCCAGACATCACACTGTGGATCCGGCTGATAATGGCTGGTATCGCTATCACAGCCCAACCACAAGCAGGCGGGCTGGAAAAAGCAAGCCATGAAATAAGCAGTCACTCATACAAGGCTAAGATATTTGTTTAGAGCTCAATTTATTTGGATTCCTTCACTCAAATGTTTGGGGAACTATGTTGTGTTTTCCTTTCGTCCGCTGAGTTCATTGACGCCCGCTGTGGGGAAAACAAATCGACTGATAGTCTGTATAGCTAGCTACCTCTGATCCCAGGTGCTTGACTTATGAATATTCTGTTCATCATATGTGTGGTCAGAGTATTAGCCAATGGTTTATATAGACTCCACAGGGTAAAACCGTATCAGTCTAGGGCTCCATGGGGCTCAGTTGATTTCTACCACACAGAGGCCATTGCTTGAACAAAAGAAGCACTGTGATCACAGTTGGTCTGCATTCAGCTCAGCACTATTAGCAGTGACTTCTCCACTGTGATCACAGTTGGTCTGCATTCAGCTCAGCATTATTAGCAGTGACTTCTCCACTGTGATCACAGTTGGTCTGCATTCAGCTCAGCACTATTAGCAGTGACTTCTCCACTGTGATCACAGTTGGTCTGGATTCAGCTCAGCACTATTAGCAGTGACTTCTCCACTGTGATCACAGTTGGTCTGCATTCAGCTCAGCACTATTAGCAGTGACTTCTCCACTGTGATCACAGTTGGTCTGCATTCAGCTCAGCACTATTAGCAGTGACTTCTCCACTGTGATCACAGTTGGTCTGCATTCAGCTCAGCACTATTAGCAGTGACTTCTCCACTGTGATCACAGTTGGTCTGCATTCAGCTCAGCACTATTAGCAGTGACTTCTCCACTGTGATCACAGTTGGTCTGCATTCAGCTCAGCACTATTAGCAGTGACTTCTCCACTGTGATCACAGTTGGTCTGCATTCAGCTCAGCACTATTAGCAGTGACTTCTCCACTCTGTTAGTATTTGAAACTGGGCTGAAGTTTCCTCCTTCGGCTGAAGAACATTCAGACCTAGATAGATAGAGGTGATACAGTCAGACCTAGATGGATATAGGTGATACAGACCTAGATAGATAGAGGTGATACAGTCAGACCTAGATGGATATAGGTGATACAGTCAGACCTAGATAGATAGAGGTGATACAGTCAGACCTAGATGGATAGGGGTGATACAGTCAGACCTAGATGGATAGAGGTGATACAGTCAGACCTAGATGGATAGAGGTGATACAGTCAAACCTAGATGGATAGAGGTGATACAGTCAGACCTAGATGGATAGAGGTGATACAGTCAGACCTAGATGGATAGAGGTGATACAGTCAGACCTAGATGGATAGAGGTGATACCAGATCAGACCTAGATGGATAGAGGTGATACAGTCAGACCTAGATGGATAGAGGTAGTCAGACCTAGATGATAGAGGTGATAACAGTCAGACCTAGATGGATAGATGGTGATGATACAGTCAGACCTAGATGGATAGAGGTGATACAGTCAGACCTAGATGGATAGAGGTGATACAGTCAGACCTAGATGGATAGAGGTGATACAGTCAGACCTAGATGGATAGAGGTGATACAGTCAGACCTAGATGGATAGAGGTGATACAGTCAGACCTAGATGGATAGAGGTGACCTCAGACCTAGATGGATAGAGGTGATACAGTCAGACCTAGATGGATAGAGGTGATACAGTCAGACCTAGATGGATAGAGGTGATACAGTCAGACCTAGATGGATAGAGGTGATACAGTCAGACCTAGATGGATAGATGTCAGACCTAGATGGATAGAGGTGATACAGTCAGACCTAGATGGATAGAGGTGATACAGTCAGACCTAGATGGATAGAGGTGATACAGTCAGACCTAGATGGATAGAGGTGATACAGTCAGACCTAGATGGATAGAGGTGATACAGTCAGACCTAGATGGATAGAGGTGATACAGTCAGACCTAGATGGATAGAGGTGATACAGTCAGACCTAGATGGATAGAGGTGATACAGTCAGACCTAGATGGATAGAGGTGATACAGTCAGACCTAGATGGATAGAGGTGATACAGTCAGACCTAGATGGATAGAGGTGATACAGTCAGACCTAGATGGATAGAGGTGATACAGTCAGACCTAGATGGATAGAGGTGATACAGTCAGACCTAGATGGATAGAGGTGATACAGTCAGACCTAGATGGATAGAGGTGATACAGTCAGACCTAGATGGATAGAGGTGATACAGTCAGACCTAGATGGATAGAGGTGATACAGTCAGACCTAGATGGATAGAGGTGATACAGTCAGACCTAGATGGATAGAGGTGATACAGTCAGACCTAGATGGATAGAGGTGATACAGTCAGATAGATGGATAGAGGTGATACAGTCAGACCTAGATGGATAGAGGTGATACAGTCAGACCTAGATGGATAGAGGTGATACAGTCAGACCTAGATAGATAGAGGTGATACAGTCAGACCTAGATGGATAGAGGTGATACAGTCAGACCTAGATGGATAGAGGTGATACAGTCAGACCTAGATGGATAGAGGTGATACAGTCAGACCTAGATGGATAGAGGTGATACAGTCAGACCTAGATGGATAGAGGTGATACAGTCAGACCTAGATGGATAGAGGTGATACAGTCAGACCTAGATGGATAGAGGTGATACAGTCAGACCTAGATGGATAGAGGTGATACAGTCAGACCTAGATGGATAGAGGTGATACAGTCAGACCTAGATGGATAGAGGTGATACAGTCAGACCTAGATGGATAGAGGTGATACAGTCAGACCTAGATGGATAGAGGTGATACAGTCAGACCTAGATGGATAGAGGTGATACAGTCAGACCTAGATGGATAGAGGTGATACAGTCAGACCTAGATGGATAGAGGTGATACAGTCAGACCTAGATGGATAGAGGTGATACAGTCAGACCTAGATGGATAGAGGTGATACAGTCAGACCTAGATGGATAGAGGTGATACAGTCAGACCTAGATAGAGGTGATACAGTCAGACCTAGATGGATAGAGGTGATACAGTCAGACCTAGATGGATAGAGGTGGTGACCTAGATGGATAGAGGTGATACAGTCAGACCTAGATGGATAGAGGTGATACAGTCAGACCTAGATGGATGGGAGTCAGACCTAGATGGATAGAGGTGATACAGTCAGACCTAGATGGATAGAGGTGATACAGTCAGACCTAGATGGATAGAGGTGATACAGTCAGACCTAGATGGATAGAGGTGATACAGTCAGACCTAGATGGATAGATGTGTCAGACCTAGATGGATAGAGGTGATACAGTCAGACCTAGATGGATAGAGGTGATACAGTCAGACCTAGATGGATAGAGGTGATACAGTCAGACCTAGATGGATAGAGGTGATGGATAGAGGTGTCAGACCTAGATGGATAGAGGTGATACAGTCAGACCTAGATGGATAGAGGTGATACAGTCAGACCTAGATGGATAGAGGTGATACAGTCAGACCTAGATGGATAGAGGTGATACAGTCAGACCTAGATGGATAGAGGTGATACAGTCAGACCTAGATGGATAGAGGTGATACAGTCAGACCTAGATGGATAGAGGTGAGTCAGACCTAGATGGATAGAGGTGATACAGTCAGACCTAGATGGATAGAGGTGATACAGTCAGACCTAGATGGATAGAGGTGATACAGTCAGACCTAGATGGATAGAGGTGATACAGTCAGACCTAGATGGATAGAGGTGATACAGTCAGACCTAGATGGATAGAGGTGATACAGTCAGACCTAGATGGATAGAGGTGATACAGTCAGACCTAGATGGATAGAGGTGATACAGTCAGACCTAGATGGATAGAGGTGATACAGTCAGACCTAGATGGATAGAGGTGATACAGTCAGACCTAGATGGATAGAGGTGATACAGTCAGACCTAGATGGATAGACCTAGAGGTGATACAGTCAGACCTAGATGGATAGAGGTGATACAGTCAGACCTAGATGGATAGAGGTGATACAGTCAGACCTAGATGGATAGAGGTGATACAGTCAGACCTAGATGGATAGAGGTGATACAGTCAGACCTAGATGGATAGAGGTGATACAGTCAGACCTAGATGGATAGAGGTGATACAGTCAGACCTAGATGGATAGAGGTGATACAGTCAGACCTAGATGGATAGAGGTGATACAGTCAGACCTAGATGGATAGAGGTGATACAGTCAGACCTAGATGGATAGAGGTGATACAGTCAGACCTAGATGGATAGAGGTGATACAGTCAGACCTAGATGGATAGAGGTGATACAGTCAGACCTAGATGGATAGAGGTGATCAGACCTAGATGGATAGAGGTGATACAGTCAGACCTAGATGGATAGAGGTGATACAGTCAGACCTAGATGGATAGAGGTGATACAGTCAGACCTAGATGGATAGAGGTGATACAGTCAGACCTAGATGGATAGAGGTGATACAGTCAGACCTAGATGGATAGGTGATACAGACCTAGATGGATAGAGGTGATACAGTCAGACCTAGATGGATAGAGGTGATACAGTCAGACCTAGATGGATAGAGGTGATACAGTCAGACCTAGATGGATAGAGGTGATACAGTCAGACCTAGATGGATAGAGGTGATACAGTCAGACCTAGATGGATAGAGGTGATACAGTCAGACCTAGATGGATAGAGGTGATACAGTCAGACCTAGATGGATCAGACCTAGATGGATAGATACAGTCAGACCTAGATGGATAGAGGTGATACAGTCAGACCTAGATGGATAGAGGTGATACAGTCAGACCTAGATGGATAGAGGTGATACAGTCAGACCTAGATGGATAGAGGTGATACAGTCAGACCTAGATGGATAGAGGTGATACAGTCAGACCTAGATGGATAGAGGTGATACAGTCAGACCTAGATGGATAGAGGTGATACAGTCAGACCTAGATGGATAGAGGTGATACAGTCAGACCTAGATGGATAGAGGTGATACAGTCAGACCTAGATGGATAGAGGTGATACAGTCAGACCTAGATGGATAGAGGTGATACAGTCAGACCTAGATGGATAGAGGTGATACAGTCAGACCTAGATGGATAGGTGATACAGTCAGACCTAGATGGATAGAGGTGATACAGTCAGACCTAGATGGATAGAGGTGATACAGTCAGACCTAGATGGATAGAGGTGATACAGTCAGACCTAGATGGATAGAGGTGATACAGTCAGACCTAGATGGATAGAGGTGATACAGTCAGACCTAGATGGATAGAGGTGATACAGTCAGACCTAGATGGATAGAGGTGATACAGTCAGACCTAGATGGATAGAGGTGATACAGTCAGACCTAGATGGATAGAGGTGATACAGTCAGACCTAGATGGATAGAGGTGATACAGTCAGACCTAGATGGATAGAGGTGATACAGTCAGACCTAGATGGATAGAGGTGATACAGTCAGACCTAGATGGATAGAGGTGATACAGTCAGACCTAGATGGATAGAGGTGATACAGTCAGACCTAGATGGATAGAGGTGATACAGTCAGACCTAGATGGATAGAGGTGATACAGTCAGACCTAGATGGATAGAGGTGATACAGTCAGACCTAGATGGATAGAGGTGATACAGTCAGACCTAGATGGATAGAGGTGATAGTCAGACCTAGATGGATAGAGGTGATACAGTCAGACCTAGATGGATAGAGGTGATACAGTCAGACCTAGATGGATAGAGGTGATACAGTCAGACCTAGATGGATAGAGGTGATACAGTCAGACCTAGATGGATAGAGGTGATACAGTCAGACCTAGATGGATAGAGGTGATACAGTCAGACCTAGATGGATAGAGGTGATACAGTCAGACCTAGAGATGGTGATAGTCAGACCTAGATGGATAGGTGATACAGTCAGACCTAGATGGATAGAGGTGATACAGTCAGACCTAGATGGATGGGTGATACAGTCAGATGGATAGAGGTGATACAGTCAGACCTAGATGGATAGAGGTGATACAGTCAGACCTAGATGGATAGGTGATACAGTCAGACCTAGATGGATAGAGGTGATACAGTCAGACCTAGATGGATAGAGGTGATACAGTCAGACCTAGATGGATAGAGGTGATACAGTCAGACCTAGATGGATAGAGGTGATACAGTCAGACCTAGATGGATAGATGTGATATATTCAGACCTAGATGGATAGAGGTGATACAGTCAGACCTAGATAGATAGAGGTGATACAGTCAGACCTAGATGGATAGAGGTGATACAGTCAGACCTAGATGGATAGAGGTGATACAGTCAGACCTAGATGGATAGAGGTGATACAGTCAGACCTAGATGGATGGATAGAGGTGATACAGTCAGACCTAGATGGATAGAGGTGATACAGTCAGACCTAGATGGATAGAGGTGATACAGTCAGACCTAGATGGATAGAGGTGATACAGTCAGACCTAGATGGATAGAGGTGATACAGTCAGACCTAGATGGATAGAGGTGATACAGTCAGACCTAGATGGATAGAGGTGATACAGTCAGACCTAGATGGATAGGTGATACAGTCAGACCTAGATGGATAGAGGTGATACAGTCAGACCTAGATGGATAGAGGTGATACAGTCAGACCTAGATGGATAGAGGTGATACAGTCAGACCTCAGACCTAGATGGATAGAGGTGATACAGTCAGACCTAGATGGATAGAGGTGATACAGTCAGACCTAGATGGATAGATGTGATATATTCAGACCTAGATGGATAGAGGTGATACAGTCAGACCTAGATGGATAGAGGTGATACAGTCAGACCTAGATGGATAGATGTGATATATTCAGACCTAGATGGATAGAGGTGATACAGTCAGACCTAGATAGATAGAGGTGATACAGTCAAACCTAGATGGATAGAGGTGATACAGTCAGACCTAGATGGATAGAGGTGATACAGTCAGACCTAGATGGATAGAGGTGATACAGTCAGACCTAGATGGATAGAGGTGATACAGTCAGACCTAGATGGATAGAGGTGATACAGTCAGACCTAGATGGATAGAGGTGATACAGTCAGACCTAGATGGATAGAGGTGATACAGTCAGACCTAGATGGATAGAGGTGATACAGTCAGACCTAGATGGATAGAGGTGATACAGTCAGACCTAGATGGATAGAGGTGATACAGTCAGACCTAGATGGATAGAGGTGATACAGTCAGACCTAGATGGATAGAGGTGATACAGTCAGACCTAGATGGATAGAGGTGATACAGTCAGACCTAGATGGATAGAGGTGATACAGTCAGACCTAGATGGATAGAGGTGATACAGTCAGACCTAGATGGATAGAGGTGATACAGTCAGACCTAGATGGATAGAGGTGATACAGTCAGACCTAGATGGATAGAGGTGATACAGTCAGACCTAGATGGATAGAGGTGATACAGTCAGATAGATGGATAGAGGTGATACAGTCAGACCTAGATGGATAGAGGTGATACAGTCAGACCTAGATGGATAGAGGTGATACAGTCAGACCTAGATGGATAGAGTGTGATACAGTCAGACCTAGATGGATAGAGGTGATACAGTCAGACCTAGATGGATAGAGGTGATACAGTCAGACAGGTGATACAGTCAGACCTAGATGGATAGAGGTGATACAGTCAGACCTAGATGGATAGAGGTGATACAGTCAGACCTAGATAGATAGAGGTGATACAGTCAGACCTAGATGGATAGAGGTGATACAGTCAGACCTAGATGGATAGAGGTGATACAGTCAGACCTAGATGGATAGAGGTGATACAGTCAGACCTAGATGGATAGAGGTGATACAGTCAGACCTAGATGGATAGAGGTGATACAGTCAGACCTAGATAGATAGAGGTGATACAGTCAGACCTAGATAGATAGTTGTGATACAGTCAGACCTAGATGGATAGAGGTGATACAGTCAGACCTAGATGGGTAGAGGTGATACAGTCAGACCTAGATGGATAGAGGTGATACAGTCAGACCTAGATAGATAGAGGTGATACAGTCAGACCTAGATGGATAGAGGTGATACAGTCAGACCTAGATGGATAGAGGTGATACAGTCAGACCTAGATGGATAGAGGTGATACAGTCAGACCTAGATGGATAGAGGTGATACAGTCAGACCTAGATAGATAGAGGTGATACAGTCAGACCTAGATGGATAGGGGTGATACAGTCAGACCTAGATGGATAGGGGTGATACAATCAGACCTGGATTGATAGAGGTGATACAGTCAGACATAGATGGATATGGGTGATAGAGTCAGACCTAGATGGATAGAGGTGATACAGTCAGACCTAGATGGATAGAGGTGATACAGTCAGACCTAGATGGATAGAGGTGATACAGTCAGACATAGATGGATATGGGTGATAGATTCAGGGCTGATGGATAGAGGTGATACAGTCAGACCTAGATGGATAGAGGTGATACAGTCAGACCTAGATGGATAGAGGTGATACAGTCAGACCTAGATGGATAGAGGTGATACAGTCAGACCTAGATGGATAGATGTGATATATTCAGACCTAGATGGATAGAGGTGATACAGTCAGACCTAGATGGATAGAGGTGATACAGTCAGACCTAGATGGATAGAGGTGATACAGTCAGACCTAGATGGATAGAGGTGATACAGTCAGACCTAGATGGATAGAGGTGATACAGTCAGACCTAGATGGATAGAGGTGATACAGTCAGACCTAGATGGATAGAGGTGATACAGTCAGACCTAGATGGATAGAGGTGATACAGTCAGACCTAGATGGATAGACAGTCAGACCTAGATGGATAGAGGTGATACAGTCAGACCTAGATGGATAGAGGTGATACAGTCAGACCTAGATGGATAGAGGTGATACAGTCAGACCTAGATGGATAGAGGTGATACAGTCAGACCTAGATGGATAGAGGTGATACAGTCAGACCTAGATGGATAGAGGTGATACAGTCAGACCTAGATGGATAGAGGTGATACAGTCAGACCTAGATGGATAGAGGTGATACAGTCAGACCTAGATGGATAGAGGTGATACAGTCAGACCTAGATGGATAGAGGTGATACAGTCAGACCTAGATGGATAGGTGATACAGTCAGACCTAGATGGATAGAGGTGATACAGTCAGACCTAGATGGATAGAGGTGATACAGTCAGACCTAGATGGATAGAGGTGATACAGTCAGACCTAGATGGATAGAGGTGATACAGTCAGACCTAGATGGATAGAGGTGATACAGTCAGACCTAGATGGATAGAGGTGATACAGTCAGACCTAGATGGATAGAGGTGATACAGTCAGACCTAGATGGATAGAGGTGATACAGTCAGACCTAGATGGATAGAGGTGATACAGTCAGACCTAGATGGATAGAGGTGATACAGTCAGACCTAGATGGATAGAGGTGATACAGTCAGACCTAGATGGATAGAGGTGATACAGTCAGACCTAGATGGATAGAGGTGATACAGTCAGACCTAGATGGATAGAGGTGATACAGTCAGACCTAGATGGATAGAGGTGATACAGTCAGACCTAGATGGATAGAGGTGATACAGATCAGAGTCTAGATGGATAGAGGTGATACAGTCAGACCTAGATGGATAGAGGTGATACAGTCAGACCTAGATGGATAGAGGTGATACAGTCAGACCTAGATGGATGGATACAGTCAGACCTAGATGGATAGAGGTGATACAGTCAGACCTAGATGGATAGAGGTGATACAGTCAGACCTAGATGGATAGAGGTGATACAGTCAGACCTAGATGGATGGATAGTCAGACCTAGATGGATAGAGGTGATACAGTCAGACCTAGATGGATAGAGGTGATACAGTCAGACCTAGATGGATAGAGGTGATACAGTCAGACCTAGATGGATAGAGGTGATACAGTCAGACCTAGATGGATAGAGGTGATACAGTCAGACCTAGATGGGATAGTCAGACCTAGATGGATAGAGTGATACAGTCAGACCTAGATGGATAGAGGTGATACAGTCAGACCTAGATGGATAGAGGTGATACAGTCAGACCTAGATGGATAGAGGTGATACAGTCAGACCTAGATGGATAGAGGTGATACAGTCAGACCTAGATGGATAGAGGTGATACAGTCAGACCTAGATGGATAGAGGTGATACAGTCAGACCTAGATGGATAGAGGTGGACCTAGATGGATAGAGGTGATACAGTCAGACCTAGATGGATAGAGGTGATACAGTCAGACCTAGATGGATAGAGGTGATACAGTCAGACCTAGATGGATAGAGGTGATACAGTCAGACCTAGATGGATAGAGGTGATACAGTCAGACCTAGATGGATAGAGGTGATACAGTCAGACCTAGATGGATAGAGGTGATACAGTCAGACCTAGATGGATAGAGGTGATACAGTCAGACCTAGATGGATAGAGACCTAGATGGTGATACAGTCAGACCTAGATGGATAGAGGTGATACAGTCAGACCTAGATGGATAGAGGTGATAGTCAGACCTAGATGGATAGAGGTGATACAGTCAGACCTAGATGGATAGAGGTGATACAGTCAGACCTAGATGGATAGGGGTGATACAGTCAGACCTAGATGGATAGAGGTGATACAGTCAGACCTAGATGGATAGAGGTGATACAGTCAGACCTAGATGGATAGAGGTGATACAGTCAGACCTAGATGGATATGTGATACAGTCAGACCTAGATGGAGAGGTGATACAGTCAGACCTAGATGGATAGAGGTGATACAGTCAGACCTAGATGGATAGAGGTGATACAGTCAGACCTAGATAGATGTGATCAGACCTAGATGGATAGAGGTGATACAGTCAGACCTAGATGGATAGAGGTGATACAGTCAGACCTAGATGGATAGAGGTGATACAGTCAGACCTAGATGGATAGAGGTGATACAGTCAGACCTAGATGGATAGAGGTGATACAGTCAGACCTAGATAGATAGAGGTGATACAGTCAGACCTAGATGGATAGAGGTGATACAGTCAGACCTAGATGGATAGAGGTGATACAGTCAGACCTAGATGGATAGAGGTGATACAGTCAGACATAGATGGATATGAGGTGATACAGTCAGACCTAGATGGATAGAGGTGATACAGTCAGACCTAGATGGATAGAGGTGATACAGTCAGACCTAGATGGATAGAGGTGATACAGTCAGACCTAGATGGATACAGTCAGACCTAGATGGATAGAGGTGATACAGTCAGACCTAGATGGATAGAGGTGATACAGTCAGACCTAGATGGATAGAGGTGATACAGTCAGACCTAGATGGATAGAGGTGGATACAGTCAGACCTAGATGGATAGAGGTGATACAGTCAGACCTAGATGGATAGAGGTGATACAGTCAGACCTAGATGGATAGAGGTGATACAGTCAGACCTAGATGGATAGAGGTGATACAGTCAGACCTAGATGGATAGAGGTGATACAGTCAGACCTAGATAGATAGAGGTGATACAGTCAGACCTAGATGGATAGAGGTGATACAGTCAGACCTAGATGGATAGAGATACAGTCAGACCTAGATGGATAGAGGTGATACAGTCAGACCTAGATGACCTAGATGGATAGAGGTGATACAGTCAGACCTAGATGGATAGAGGTGATACAGTCAGACCTAGATGGATAGAGGTGATACAGTCAGACCTAGATGGATAGAGGTGATACAGTCAGACCTAGATGGATAGAGGTGATACAGTCAGACCTAGATGGATAGAGGTGATACAGTCAGACCTAGATGGATAGAGGTGATACAGTCAGACCTAGATGGATAGAGGTGATACAGTCAGACCTAGATGGATAGAGGTGATACAGTCAGACCTAGATGGATAGAGGTGATACAGTCAGACCTAGATGGATAGAGGTGATACAGTCAGACCTAGATGGATAGAGGTGATACAGTCAGACCTAGATGGATAGAGGTGATACAGTCAGACCTAGATGGATAGAGGTGATACAGTCAGACCTAGATGGATAGAGGTGATACAGTCAGACCTAGATGGATAGAGGGATACAGTCAGACCTAGATGGATAGAGGTGATACAGTCAGACCTAGATGGATAGAGGTGATACAGTCAGACCTAGATGGATAGAGGTGATACAGTCAGACCTAGATGGATAGAGGTGATACAGTCAGACCTAGATGGATAGAGGTGATACAGTCAGACCTAGATGGATAGAGGTGATACAGTCAGACCTAGATGGATAGAGGTGATACAGTCAGACCTAGATGGATAGAGGTGATACAGTCAGACCTAGATGGATAGAGGTGATACAGTCAGACCTAGATGGATAGAGGTGATACAGTCAGACCAGGTGATACAGTCAGACCTAGATGGATAGAGGTGATACAGTCAGACCTAGATGGATAGAGGTGATACAGTCAGACCTAGATGGATAGAGGTGATACAGTCAGACCTAGATGGATATGGGTAGTCAGACCTGAGTGATACAGTCAGACCTAGATGGATAGAGGTGATACAGTCAGACCTAGATGGATAGAGGTGATACAGTCAGACCTAGATGGATAGAGGTGATACAGTCAGACCTAGATGGATAGAGGTGATACAGTCAGACCTAGATGGATAGAGGTGATACAGTCAGACCTAGATGGATAGAGGTGATACAGTCAGACCTAGATGGATAGAGGTGATACAGTCAGACCTAGATGGATAGAGGTGATACAGTCAGACCTAGATGGATAGAGGTGATACAGTCAGACCTAGATGGATAGAGGTGATACAGTCAGACCTAGATGGATAGAGGTGATACAGTCAGACCTAGATGGATAGAGGTGATACAGTCAGACCTAGATGGATAGAGGTGATACAGTCAGACCTAGATGGATAGAGGTGATACAGTCAGACCTAGGTGATACAGTCAGACCTAGATGGATAGAGAGGTGATACAGTCAGACCTAGATGGATAGAGGTGATACAGTCAGACCTAGATGGATAGAGGTGATACAGTCAGACCTAGATGGATAGAGGTGATACAGTCAGACCTAGATGGATAGAGGTGATACAGTCAGACCTAGATGGATAGAGGTGATACAGTCAGACCTAGATGGATAGAGGTGATACAGTCAGACCTAGATGGATAGAGGTGATACAGTCAGACCTAGATGGATAGAGGTGATACAGTCAGACTAGATGGATAGATGGATAGATGGATAGAGGTGATACAGTCAGACCTAGATGGATAGAGGTGATACAGTCAGACCTAGATGGATAGAGGTGATACAGTCAGACCTAGATGGATAGAGGTGATACAGTCAGACCTAGATGGATAGAGGTGATACAGTCAGACCTAGATGGATAGAGGTGATACAGTCAGACCTAGATGGAGGTGATACAGTCAGACCTAGATGGATAGAGGTGATACAGTCAGACCTAGATGGATAGACAGTCAGACCTAGATGGATAGAGGTGATACAGTCAGACCTAGATGGATAGAGGTGATACAGTCAGACCTAGATGGATAGAGGTGATACAGTCAGACCTAGATGGATAGAGGTGATACAGTCAGACCTAGATGGATAGAGGTGATACAGTCAGACCTAGATGGATAGAGGTGATACAGTCAGACCTAGATGGATAGAGGTGATACAGTCAGACCTAGATGGATAGAGGTGATACAGTCAGACCTAGATGGATAGAGGTGATACAGTCAGACCTAGATGGATAGAGGTGATACAGTCAGACCTAGATGGATAGAGGTGATACAGTCAGACCTAGATGGATAGAGGTGATACAGTCAGACCTAGATGGATAGAGGTGATACAGTCAGACCTAGATGGATAGGGTGATACAGTCAGACCTAGATGGATAGATGACCTAGATGGATAGAGGTGATACAGTCAGACCTAGATGGATAGAGGTGATACAGTCAGACCTAGATGGATAGAGGTGATACAGTCAGACCTAGATGGATAGAGGTGATACAGTCAGACCTAGATGGATAGAGGTGATACAGTCAGACCTAGATGGATAGAGGTGATACAGTCAGACCTAGATGGATAGAGGTGATACAGTCAGACCTAGATGGATAGAGGTGATACAGTCAGACCTAGATGGATAGAGGTGATACAGTCAGACCTAGATGGATAGAGGTGATACAGTCAGACCTAGATGGATAGAGGTGATACAGTCAGACCTAGATGGATAGAGGTGATACAGTCAGACCTAGATGGATAGAGGTGATACAGTCAGACCTAGATGGATAGAGGTGATACAGTCAGACCTAGATGGATAGAGGTGATACAGTCAGACCTAGATGGATAGAGGTGATACAGTCAGACCTAGATGGATAGAGGTGATACAGTCAGACCTAGATGGATAGAGGTGATACAGTCAGACCTAGATGGATAGAGGTGATACAGTCAGACCTAGATGGATAGAGGTGATACAGTCAGACCTAGATGGATAGAGGTGATACAGTCAGACCTAGATGGATAGAGGTGATACAGTCAGACCTAGATGGATAGATGATACAGAGACCTAGATGGATAGAGGTGATACAGTCAGACCTAGATGGATAGAGGTGATACAGTCAGACCTAGATGGATAGAGGTGATACAGTCAGACCTAGATGGATAGAGGTGATACAGTCAGACCTAGATGGATAGAGGTGATACAGTCAGACCTAGATGGATAGAGGTGATACAGTCAGACCTAGATGGATAGAGGTGATACAGTCAGACCTAGATGGATAGAGGTGATACAGTCAGACCTAGATGGATAGAGGTGATACAGTCAGACCTAGATGGATAGAGGTGATACAGTCAGACCTAGATGGATAGAGGTGATACAGTCAGACCTAGATGGATAGAGGTGATACAGTCAGACCTAGATGGATAGAGGTGATACAGTCAGACCTAGATGGATAGAGGTGATACAGTCAGACCTAGATGGATAGAGGTGATACAGTCAGACCTAGATGGATAGAGGTGATACAGTCAGACCTAGATGGATAGAGGTGATACAGTCAGACCTAGATGGATAGAGGTGATACAGTCAGACCTAGATGGATAGAGGTGATACAGTCAGACCTAGATGGATAGAGGTGATACAGTCAGACCTAGATGGATAGAGGTGATACAGTCAGACCTAGATGGATAGAGGTGATACAGTCAGACCTAGATGGATAGAGGTGATACAGTCAGACCTAGATGGATAGAGGTGATACAGTCAGACCTAGATGGATAGAGGTGATACAGTCAGACCTAGATGGATAGAGGTGATACAGTCAGACCTAGATGGATAGAGGTGATACAGTCAGACCTAGATGGATAGAGGTGATACAGTCAGACCTAGATGGATAGAGGTGATACAGTCAGACCTAGATGGATAGAGGTGATACAGTCAGACCTAGATGGATAGAGGTGATACAGTCAGACCTAGATGGATAGAGGTGATACAGTCAGACATAGATGGATATGGGTGATAGATTCAGGGCTGATGGATAGAGGTGATACAGTCAGACCTAGATAGATAGAGGTGATACAGTCAGACCTAGATGGATAGAGGTGATACAGTCAGACCTAGATGGATAGAGGTGATACAGTCAGACCTAGATGGATAGAGGTGATACAGTCAGACCTAGATGGATAGAGGTGATACAGTCAGACCTAGATGGATAGAGGTGATACAGTCAGACCTAGATGGATAGATGTGATATATTCAGACCTAGATGGATAGAGGTGATACAGTCAGACCTAGATGGATAGAGGTGATACAGTCAGACCTAGATGGATAGAGGTGATACAGTCAGACCTAGATGGATAGAGGTGATACAGTCAGACCTAGATGGATAGAGGTGATACAGTCAGACCTAGATGGATAGAGGTGATACAGTCAGACCTAGATGGATAGAGGTGATACAGTCAGACCTAGATGGATAGAGGTGATACAGTCAGACCTAGATGGATAGAGGTGATACAGTCAGACCTAGATGGATAGAGGTGATACAGTCAGACCTAGATGGATAGAGGTGATACAGTCAGACCTAGATGGATAGAGGTGATACAGTCAGACCTAGATGGATAGAGGTGATACAGTCAGACCTAGATGGATAGAGGTGATACAGTCAGACCTAGATGGATAGAGGTGATACAGTCAGACCTAGATGGATAGAGGTGATACAGTCAGACCTAGATGGATAGAGGTGATACAGTCAGACCTAGATGGATAGAGGTGATACAGTCAGACCTAGATGGATAGAGGTGATACAGTCAGACCTAGATGGATAGAGGTGATACAGTCAGACCTAGATGGATAGCGGTGATACAGTCAGACCTAGATGGATAGGCGTGATACAGTCAGACCTAGATGGATAGAGGTGATACAGTCAGACCTAGATGGATAGAGGTGATACAGTCAGACCTAGATGGATAGAGGTGATACAGTCAGACCTAGATGGATAGAGGTGATACAGTCAGACCTAGATGGATAGAGGTGATACAGTCAGACCTAGATGGATAGAGGTGATACAGTCAGACCTAGATGGATAGAGGTGATACAGTCAGACCTAGATGGATAGAGGTGATACAGTCAGACCTAGATGGATAGAGGTGATACAGTCAGACCTAGATGGATAGAGGTGATACAGTCAGACCTAGATGGATAGAGGTGATACAGTCAGACCTAGATGGATAGAGGTGATACAGTCAGACCTAGATGGATAGAGGTGATACAGTCAGACCTAGATGATACAGTCAGACCTAGATGGATAGAGGTGATACAGTCAGACCTAGATGGATAGAGGTGATACAGTCAGACCTAGATGGATAGAGGTGATACAGTCAGACCTAGATGGATAGAGGTGATACAGTCAGACCTAGATAGATAGAGGTGATACAGTCAGACATATATGGATAGAGGTGATACAGTCAGACATAGATGGATAGAGGTGATACAGTCAGACCTAGATGGATAGGGGTGATACAGTCAGACCTAGATGGATAGAGGTGATACAGTCAGACCTAGATGGATAGAGGTGATACAGTCAGACCTAGATAGATAGAGGTGATACAGTCAGACCTAGATAGATAGTTGTGATACAGTCAGACCTAGATGGATAGGGGTGATACAGTCAGACCTAGATGGGTAGAGGTGATACAGTCAGACCTAGATGGATAGAGGTGATACAGTCAGACCTAGATAGATAGAGGTGATACAGTCAGACCTAGATAGATAGAGGTGATACAGTCAGACCTAGATAGATAGAGGTGATACAGTCAGACCTAGATGGATAGAGGTGATACAGTCAGACCTAGATGGATAGAGGTGATACAGTCAGACCTAGATAGATAGAGGTGATACAGTCAGACCTAGATGGATAGGGGTGATACAGTCAGACCTAGATGGATAGGGGTGATACAATCAGACCTGGATTGATAGAGGTGATACAGTCAGACATAGATGGATATGGGTGATAGAGTCAGACCTAGATGGATAGAGGTGATACAGTCAGACCTAGATGGATAGAGGTGATACAGTCAGACCTAGATGGATAGAGGTGATACAGTCAGACATAGATGGATATGGGTGATAGATTCAGGGCTGATGGATAGAGGTGATACAGTCAGACCTAGATAGATAGAGGTGATACAGTCAGACCTAGATGGATAGAGTCAGACCTAGATGGATAGAGGTGATACAGTCAGACCTAGATGGATAGAGGTGATACAGTCAGACCTAGATGGATAGAGGTGATACAGTCAGACCTAGATGGATAGAGGTGATACAGTCAGACCTAGATGGATAGAGGTGATACAGTCAGACCTAGATGGATAGAGGTGATACAGTCAGACCTAGATGGATAGAGGTGATACAGTCAGACCTAGATGGATAGGCGTGATACAGTCAGACCTAGATGGATAGAGGTGATACAGTCAGACCTAGATGGATAGAGGTGATACAGTCAGACCTAGATGGATAGAGGTGATACAGTCAGACCTAGATGGATAGAGGTGATACAGTCAGTCAGACCTAGATGGATAGAGGTGATACAGTCAGACCTAGATGGATAGAGGTGATACAGTCAGACCTAGATGGATAGAGGTGATACAGTCAGACCTAGATGGATAGAGGTGATACAGTCAGACCTAGATGGATAGAGTGATACAGTCAGACCTAGATGGATAGAGGTGATACAGTCAGACCTAGATGGATAGAGGTGATACAGTCAGACCTAGATGGATAGAGGTGATACAGTCAGACCTAGATGGATAGAGGTGATACAGTCAGACCTAGATGGATAGAGGTGATACAGTCAGACCTAGATGGATAGAGGTGATACAGTCAGACCTAGATGGATAGAGGTGATACAGTCAGACCTAGATGGATAGAGGTGATACAGTCAGACCTAGATGGATAGAGGTGGACCTAGAGATAGAGGTGGTCAGACCTAGATGGATAGAGGTGATACAGTCAGACCTAGATGGATAGAGGTGATACAGTCAGACCTAGATGGATAGAGGTGATACAGTCAGACCTAGATGGATAGAGGTGATACAGTCAGACCTAGATGGATAGAGGTGATACAGTCAGACCTAGATGGATAGAGGTGATACAGTCAGACCTAGATGGATAGAGGTGATACAGTCAGACCTAGATGGATAGAGGTGATACAGTCAGACCTAGATGGATAGAGGTGATACAGTCAGACCTAGATGGATAGAGGTGATACAGTCAGACCTAGATGGATAGAGGTGATACAGTCAGACCTAGATGGATAGAGGTGATACAGTCAGACCTAGATGGATAGGGGTGATACAGTCAGACCTAGATGGACCTAGATGGATAGAGGTGATACAGTCAGACCTAGATGGATAGAGGTGATACAGTCAGACCTAGATGGATAGAGGTGATACAGTCAGACCTAGATGGATAGAGGTGATACAGTCAGACCTAGATGGATAGAGGTGATACAGTCAGACCTAGATGGATAGAGGTGATACAGTCAGACCTAGATGGATAGAGGTGATACAGTCAGACCTAGATGGATAGAGGTGATACAGTCAGACCTAGATGGATAGAGGTGATACAGTCAGACCTAGATGGATAGAGGTGATACAGTCAGACCTAGATGGATAGAGGTGATACAGTCAGACCTAGATGGATAGAGGTGATACAGTCAGACCTAGATGGATAGAGGTGATACAGTCAGACCTAGATGGATAGAGGTGATACAGTCAGACCTAGATGGATAGAGGTGATACAGTCAGACCTAGATGGATAGAGGTGATACAGTCAGACCTAGATGGATAGAGGTGATACAGTCAGACCTAGATGGATATGGAGGTGATACAGTCAGACCTAGATGGATAGAGGTGATACAGTCAGACCTAGATGGATAGAGGTGATACAGTCAGACCTAGATGGATAGAGGTGATACAGTCAGACCTAGATGGATAGAGGTGATACAGTCAGACCTAGACCTAGATGGATAGAGGTGATACAGTCAGACCTAGATGGATAGAGGTGATACAGTCAGACCTAGATGGATAGAGGTGATACAGTCAGACCTAGATGGATAGAGGTGATACAGTCAGACCTAGATGGATAGAGGTGATACAGTCAGACCTAGATGGATAGAGGTGATACAGTCAGACCTAGATGGATAGAGGTGATACAGTCAGACCTAGATGGATAGAGGTGATACAGTCAGACCTAGATGGATAGAGGTGATACAGTCAGACCTAGATGGATAGAGGTGATACAGTCAGACCTAGATGGATAGAGGTGATACAGTCAGACCTAGATGGATAGAGGTGATACAGTCAGACCTAGATGGATAGAGGTGATACAGTCAGACCTAGATGGATAGAGGTGATACAGTCAGACCTAGATGGATAGAGGTGATACAGTCAGTGATGGATAGAGGTGATACAGTCAGACCTAGATGGATAGAGGTGATACAGTCAGACCTAGATGGATAGAGGTGATACAGTCAGACCTAGATGGATAGAGGTGATACAGTCAGACCTAGATGGATAGAGGTGATACAGTCAGACCTAGATGGATAGAGGTGATACAGTCAGACCTAGATGGATAGAGGTGATACAGTCAGACCTAGATGGATAGAGGTGATACAGTCAGACCTAGATGGATAGAGGTGATACAGTCAGACCTAGATGGATAGAGGTGATACAGTCAGACCTAGATGGATAGAGGTGATACAGTCAGACCTAGATGGATAGAGGTGATACAGTCAGACCTAGATGGATAGAGGTGATACAGTCAGACCTAGATGGATGTGATACAGTCAGACCTAGATGGATAGAGGTGATACAGTCAGACCTAGATGGATAGAGGTGATACAGTCAGACCTAGATGGATAGAGGTGATACAGTCAGACCTAGATGGATAGAGGTGATACAGTCAGACCTAGATGGATAGAGGTGATACAGTCAGACCTAGATGGATAGAGGTGATACAGTCAGACCTAGATGGATAGGTGATACAGTCAGACCTAGATGGATAGAGGTGATACAGTCAGACCTAGATGGATAGAGGTGATACAGTCAGACCTAGATGGATAGAGGTGATACAGTCAGACCTAGATGGATAGAGGTGATACAGTCAGACCTAGATGGATAGAGGTGATACAGTCAGACCTAGATGGATAGAGGTGATACAGTCAGACCTAGATGGATAGAGGTGATACAGTCAGACCTAGATGGATAGAGGTGATACAGTCAGACCTAGATGGATAGAGGTGATACAGTCAGACCTAGATGGATAGAGGTGATACAGTCAGACCTAGATGGATAGAGGTGATACAGTCAGACCTAGATGGATAGAGGTGATACAGTCAGACCTAGATGGATAGAGGTGATACAGTCAGACCTAGATGGATAGAGGTGATACAGTCAGACCTAGATGGATAGAGGTGATACAGTCAGACCTAGATGGATAGAGGTGATACAGTCAGACCTAGATGGATAGAGGTGATACAGTCAGACCTAGATGGATAGAGGTGATACAGTCAGACCTAGATGGATAGAGGTGATACAGTCAGACCTAGATGGATAGAGGTGATACAGTCAGACCTAGATGGATAGAGGTGATACAGTCAGACCTAGATGGATAGAGGTGATACAGTCAGACCTAGATGGATAGAGGTGATACAGTCAGACCTAGATGGATAGAGGTGATACAGTCAGACCTAGATGGATAGAGGTGATACAGTCAGACCTAGATGGATAGAGGTGATACAGTCAGACCTAGATGGATAGAGGTGATACAGTCAGACCTAGATGGATAGAGGTGATACAGTCAGACCTAGATGGATAGAGGTGATACAGTCAGATAGATGGATAGATACAGTCAGACCTAGATGGATAGATGGGTGATACAGTCAGACCTAGATGGATAGAGGTGATACAGTCAGACCTAGATGGATAGAGGTGATACAGTCAGACCTAGATGGATAGAGGTGATACAGTCAGACCTAGATGGATAGAGGTGATACAGTCAGACCTAGATGGATAGAGGTGATACAGTCAGACCTAGATGGATAGAGGTGATACAGTCAGACCTAGATGGATAGAGGTGATACAGTCAGACCTAGATGGATAGAGGTGATACAGTCAGACCTAGATGGATAGAGGTGATACAGTCAGACCTAGATGGATAGAGGTGATACAGTCAGACCTAGATGGATATAACAGTCAGACCTAGATGGATAGAGGTGATACAGTCAGACCTAGATGGATAGAGGTGATACAGTCAGACCTAGATGGATAGAGGTGATACAGTCAGACCTAGATGGATAGAGGTGATACAGTCAGACCTAGATGGATAGAGGTGATACAGTCAGACCTAGATGGATAGAGGTGATACAGTCAGACCTAGATGGATAGAGGTGATACAGTCAGACCTAGATGGATAGAGGTGATACAGTCAGACCTAGATGGATAGAGGTGATACAGTCAGACCTAGATGGATAGAGGTGATACAGTCAGACCTAGATGGATAGAGGTGATACAGTCAGACCTAGATGGATAGAGGTGATACAGTCAGACCTAGATGGATAGAGGTGATACAGTCAGACCTAGATGGATAGAGGTGATACAGTCAGACCTAGATGGATAGAGGTGATACAGTCAGACCTAGATGGATAGAGGTGATACAGTCAGACCTAGATGGATAGAGGTGATACAGTCAGACCTAGATGGATAGAGGTGATACAGTCAGACCTAGATGGATAGAGGTGATACAGTCAGACCTAGATGGATAGAGGTGATACAGTCAGACCTAGATGGATAGAGGTGATACAGTCAGACCTAGATGGATAGAGGTGTCAGACCTAGATGGATAGAGGTGATACAGTCAGACCTAGATGGATAGAGGTGATACAGTCAGACCTAGATGGATAGAGGTGATACAGTCAGACCTAGATGGATAGAGGTGATACAGTCAGACCTAGATGGATAGAGGTGATACAGTCAGACCTAGATGGATAGAGGTGATACAGTCAGACCTAGATGGATAGAGGTGATACAGTCAGACCTAGATGGATAGAGGTGATACAGTCAGACCTAGATGGATAGAGGTGATACAGTCAGACCTAGATGGATAGAGGTGATACAGTCAGACCTAGATGGATAGAGGTGATACAGTCAGACCTAGATGGATAGAGGTGATACAGTCAGACCTAGATGGATAGAGGTGATACAGTCAGACCTAGATGGATAGAGGTGATACAGTCAGACCTAGATGGATAGAGGTGATACAGTCAGACCTAGATGGATAGAGGTGATACAGTCAGACCTAGATGGATAGAGGTGATACAGTCAGACCTAGATGGATAGAGGTGATACAGTCAGACCTAGATGGATAGAGGTGATACAGTCAGACCTAGATGGATAGAGGTGATACAGTCAGACCTAGATGGATAGAGGTGATACAGTCAGACCTAGATGGATAGAGGTGATACAGTCAGACCTAGATGGATAGAGGTGATACAGTCAGACCTAGATGGATAGAGGTGATACAGTCAGACCTAGATGGATAGAGGTGATACAGTCAGACCTAGATGGATAGAGGTGATACAGTCAGACCTAGATGGATAGGGTGATACAGTCAGACCTAGATGGATAGAGGTGATACAGTCAGACCTAGATGGATAGAGGTGATACAGTCAGACCTAGATGGATAGAGGTGATACAGTCAGACCTAGATGGATAGAGGTGATACAGTCAGACCTAGATGGATAGAGGTGATACAGTCAGACCTAGATGGATAGAGGTGATACAGTCAGACCTAGATGGATAGAGGTGATACAGTCAGACCTAGATGGATAGAGGTGATACAGTCAGACCTAGATGGATAGAGGTGATACAGTCAGACCTAGATGGATAGAGGTGATACAGTCAGACCTAGATGGATAGAGGTGATACAGTCAGACCTAGATGGATAGAGGTGATACAGTCAGACCTAGATGGATAGAGGTGATACAGTCAGACCTAGATAGATAGAGGTGATACAGTCAGACCTAGATGGATAGAGGTGATACAGTCAGACCTAGATGGATAGAGGTGATACAGTCAGACCTAGATGGATAGAGGTGATACAGTCAGACCTAGATGGATAGAGGTGATACAGTCAGACCTAGATGGATAGAGGTGATACAGTCAGACCTAGATGGATAGAGGTGATACAGTCAGACCTAGATGGATAGAGGTGATACAGTCAGACCTAGATGGATGGTGATACAGTCAGACCTAGATGGATAGAGGTGATACAGTCAGACCTAGATGGATAGAGGTGATACAGTCAGACCTAGATGGATAGAGGTGATACAGTCAGACCTAGATGGATAGAGGTGATACAGTCAGACCTAGATGGATAGAGGTGATACAGTCAGACCTAGATGGATAGAGGTGATACAGTCAGACCTAGATGGATAGAGGTGATACAGTCAGACCTAGATGGATAGAGGTGATACAGTCAGACCTAGATGGATAGAGGTGATACAGTCAGACCTAGATGGATAGAGGTGATACAGTCAGACCTAGATGGATAGAGGTGATACAGTCAGACCTAGATGGATAGAGGTGATACAGTCAGACCTAGATGGATAGAGGTGATACAGTCAGACCTAGATGGATAGAGGTGATACAGTCAGACCTAGATGGATAGAGGTGATACAGTCAGACCTAGATGGATAGAGGTGATACAGTCAGACCTAGATGGATAGAGGTGATACAGTCAGACCTAGATGGATAGATGATACAGTCAGACCTAGATGGATAGAGGTGATACAGTCAGACCTAGATGGATAGAGGTGATACAGTCAGACCTAGATGGATAGAGGTGATACAGTCAGACCTAGATGGATAGAGGTGATACAGTCAGACCTAGATGGATAGAGGTGATACAGTCAGACCTAGATGGATAGAGGTGATACAGTCAGACCTAGATAGATAGAGGTGATACAGTCAGACCTAGATGGATAGAGGTGATACAGTCAGACCTAGATGGATAGGTGATACAGTCAGACCTAGTGATAGAGGTGATACAGTCAGACCTAGATGGATATGTGATAGAGTCAGGCTAGATGGATAGAGGTGATACAGTCAGACCTAGATAGATAGAGGTGATACAGTCAGACCTAGATGGATAGAGGTGATACAGTCAGACCTAGATGGATAGAGGTGATACAGTCAGACCTAGATGGATAGATGTGATATATTCAGACCTAGATGGATAGAGGTGATACAGTCAGACCTAGATGGATAGAGGTGATACAGTCAGACCTAGATGGATAGATGTGATATATTCAGACCTAGATGGATAGAGGTGATACAGTCAGACCTAGATAGATAGAGGTGATACAGTCAAACCTAGATGGATAGAGGTGATACAGTCAGACCTAGATGGATAGAGGTGATACAGTCAGACCTAGATGGATAGAGGTGATACAGTCAGACCTAGATGGATAGAGGTGATACAGTCAGACCTAGATGGATAGAGGTGATACAGTCAGACCTAGATGGATAGGGGTGATACAGTCAGACCTAGATGGATAGAGGTGATACAGTCAGACCTAGATGGATAGAGGTGATACAGTCAGACCTAGATGGATAGAGGTGATACAGTCAGACCTAGATGGATAGAGGTGATACAGTCAGACCTAGATGGATAGAGGTGATACAGTCAGACCTAGATGGATAGAGGTGATACAGTCAGACCTAGATGGATAGAGGTGATACAGTCAGACCTAGATGGATAGATGGGTGATACAGTCAGACCTAGATGGATAGAGGTGATACAGTCAGACCTAGATGGATAGAGGTGATACAGTCAGACCTAGATGGATAGAGGTGATACAGTCAGACCTAGATGGATAGAGGTGATACAGTCAGACCTAGATGGATAGAGGTGATACAGTCAGACCTAGATGGATAGAGGTGATACAGTCAGACCTAGATGGATAGAGGTGATACAGTCAGACCTAGATGGATAGAGGTGATACAGTCAGACCTAGATGGATAGAGGTGATACAGTCAGACCTAGATGGATAGAGGTGATACAGTCAGACCTAGATGGATAGAGGTGATACAGTCAGACCTAGATGGATAGAGGTGATACAGTCAGACCTAGATGGATAGAGGTGATACAGTCAGACCTAGATGGATAGAGGTGATACAGTCAGACCTAGATGGATAGAGGTGATACAGTCAGACCTAGATGGATAGAGGTGATACAGTCAGACCTAGATGGATAGAGGTGATACAGTCAGACCTAGATGGATAGAGGTGATACAGATAGATGGATAGAGGTGATACAGTCAGACCTAGATGGATAGAGGTGATACAGTCAGACCTAGATGGATAGAGGTGATACAGTCAGACCTAGATGGATAGAGGTGATACAGTCAGACCTAGATGGATAGAGGTGATACAGTCAGACCTAGATGGATAGAGGTGATACAGTCAGACCTAGATGGATAGAGGTGATACAGTCAGACCTAGATGGATAGAGGTGATACAGTCAGACCTAGATGGATAGAGGTGATACAGTCAGACCTAGATGGATAGAGGTGATACAGTCAGACCTAGATGGATAGAGGTGATACAGTCAGACCTAGATGGATAGAGGTGATACAGTCAGACCTAGATGGATAGAGGTGATACAGTCAGACCTAGATAGATAGGTGATACAGTCAGACCTAGATGGATAGGGTGATACAGTCAGACCTAGATGGATAGAGGTGATACAGTCAGACCTAGATGGATAGAGGTGATACAGTCAGACCTAGAGATGTGATACAGTCAGACCTAGATAGATAGAGGTGATACAGTCAGACCTAGATGGATAGAGGTGATACAGTCAGACCTAGATGGATAGAGGTGATACAGTCAGACCTAGATGGATAGAGGTGATACAGTCAGACCTAGATAGATAGAGGTGATACAGTCAGACCTAGATGGATAGGGGTGATACAATCAGACCTGGATTGATAGAGGTGATACAGTCAGACATAGATGGATATGGGTGATAGAGTCAGACCTAGATGGATAGAGGTGATACAGTCAGACCTAGATGGATAGAGGTGATACAGTCAGACCTAGATGGATAGAGGTGATACAGTCAGACATAGATGGATATGGGTGATAGATTCAGGGCTGATGGATAGAGGTGATACAGTCAGACCTAGATAGATAGAGGTGATACAGTCAGACCTAGATGGATAGAGGTGATACAGTCAGACCTAGATGGATAGAGGTGATACAGTCAGACCTAGATGGATAGAGGTGATACAGTCAGACCTAGATGGATAGAGGTGATACAGTCAGACCTAGATGGATAGAGGTGATACAGTCAGACCTAGATGGATAGAGGTGATACAGTCAGACCTAGATGGATAGAGGTGATACAGTCAGACCTAGATGGATAGAGGTGATACAGTCAGACCTAGATGGATGTGATAGAGGTGATACAGTCAGACCTAGATGGATAGAGGTGATACAGTCAGACCTAGATGGATAGAGGTGATACAGTCAGACCTAGATGGATAGAGGTGATACAGTCAGACCTAGATGGATAGAGGTGATACAGTCAGACCTAGATGGATAGAGGTGATACAGTCAGACCTAGATGGATAGAGGTGATACAGTCAGACCTAGATGGATAGAGGTGATACAGTCAGACCTAGATGGATAGAGGTGATACAGTCAGACCTAGATGGATAGAGGTGATACAGTCAGACCTAGATGGATAGAGGTGATACAGTCAGACCTAGATGGATAGAGGTGATACAGTCAGACCTAGATGGATAGAGGTGATACAGTCAGACCTAGATGGATAGAGGTGATACAGTCAGACCTAGATGGATAGAGGTGATACAGTCAGACCTAGATGGATAGAGGTGATACAGTCAGACCTAGATGGATAGAGGTGATACAGTCAGACCTAGATGGATAGAGGTGATACAGTCAGACCTAGATGGATAGAGGTGATACAGTCAGACCTAGATGGATGGATACAGTCAGACCTAGATGGATAGAGGTGATACAGTCAGACCTAGATGGATAGAGGTGATACAGTCAGACCTAGATGGATAGAGGTGATACAGTCAGACCTAGATGGATAGAGGTGATACAGTCAGACCTAGATGGATAGAGGTGATACAGTCAGACCTAGATGGATAGAGGTGATACAGTCAGACCTAGATGGATAGAGACCTAGATGGTGATACAGTCAGACCTAGATGGATAGAGGTGATACAGTCAGACCTAGATGGATAGAGGTGATACAGTCAGACCTAGATGGATAGAGGTGATACAGTCAGACCTAGATGGATAGAGGTGATACAGTCAGACCTAGATGGATAGAGGTGATACAGTCAGACCTAGATGGATAGAGGTGATACAGTCAGACCTAGATGGATAGATAGGATAGAGGTGATACAGTCAGACCTAGATGGATAGAGGTGATACAGTCAGACCTAGATGGATAGAGGTGATACAGTCAGACCTAGATGGATAGAGGTGATACAGTCAGACCTAGATGGATAGAGGTACAGTCAGACCTAGATGGATCAGGTGATACAGTCAGACCTAGATGGATAGAGGTGATACAGTCAGACCTAGATGGATAGAGGTGATACAGTCAGACCTAGATGGATAGAGGTGATACAGTCAGACCTAGATGGATAGAGGTGATACAGTCAGACCTAGATGGATAGAGGTGATACAGTCAGACCTAGATGGATAGAGGTGATACAGTCAGACCTAGATGGATAGAGGTGATACAGTCAGACCTAGATGGATAGAGGTGATACAGTCAGACCTAGATGGATAGAGGTGATACAGTCAGACCTAGATGGATAGAGGTGATACAGTCAGACCTAGATGGATAGAGGTGATACAGTCAGACCTAGATGGATAGAGGTGATACAGTCAGACCTAGATGGATAGAGGTGATACAGTCAGACCTAGATGGATAGAGGTGATACAGTCAGACCTAGATGGATAGAGGTGATACAGTCAGACCTAGATGGATAGAGGTGATACAGTCAGACCTAGATGGATAGAGGTGATACAGTCAGACCTAGATGGATAGAGGTGATACAGTCAGACCTAGATGGATAGAGGTGATACAGTCAGACCTAGATGGATAGAGGTGATACAGTCAGACCTAGATGGATAGAGGTGATACAGTCAGACCTAGATGGATAGAGGTGATACAGTCAGACCTAGATGGATAGAGGTGATACAGTCAGACCTAGATGGATAGAGGTGATACAGTCAGACCTAGATGGATAGAGGTGATACAGTCAGACCTAGATGGATAGAGGTGATACAGTCAGACCTAGATGGATAGAGGTGATACAGTCAGACCTAGATGGATAGAGGTGATACAGTCAGACCTAGATGGATAGAGGTGATACAGTCAGACCTAGATGGATAGAGGTGATACAGTCAGACCTAGATGGATAGAGGTGATACAGTCAGACCTAGATGGATAGAGGTGATACAGTCAGACCTAGATGGATAGAGGTGATACAGTCAGACCTAGATGGATAGAGGTGATACAGTCAGACCTAGATGGATAGAGGTGATACAGTCAGACCTAGATGGATAGAGGTGATACAGTCAGACCTAGATAGATAGAGGTGATACAGTCAGACATAGATGGATAGAGGTGATACAGTCAGACCTAGATGGATAGAGGTGATACAGTCAGACCTAGATGGATAGAGGTGATACAGTCAGACCTAGATGGATAGAGGTGATACAGTCAGACCTAGATGGATAGAGGTGATACAGTCAGACCTAGATGGATAGAGGTGATACAGTCAGACCTAGATAGATAGAGGTGATACAGTCAGACCTAGATGGATAGAGGTGATACAGTCAGACCTAGATGGATAGAGGTGATACAGTCAGACCTAGATGGATAGAGGTGATACAGTCAGACCTAGATGGATAGAGGTGATACAGTCAGACCTAGATAGATAGAGGTGATACAGTCAGACCTAGATGGATAGGGGTGATACAGTCAGACCTAGATGGATAGAGGTGATACAGTCAGACCTAGATGGATAGAGGTGATACAGTCAGACCTAGATGGATAGAGGTGATACAGTCAGACCTAGATGGATAGAGGTGATACAGTCAGACCTAGAGATGGATAGACCTAGAGATACAGTGATACAGTCAGACCTAGATGGATAGAGGTGATACAGTCAGACCTAGATGGATAGAGGTGATACAGTCAGACCTAGATGGATAGAGGTGATACAGTCAGACCTAGATGGATAGAGGTGATACAGTCAGACCTAGATGGATAGAGGTGATACAGTCAGACCTAGATGGATAGAGGTGATACAGTCAGACCTAGATGGATAGAGGTGATACAGTCAGACCTAGATGGATAGAGGTGATACAGTCAGACCTAGATGGATAGAGGTGACAGTCAGACCAGTCAGACCTAGATGGATAGAGGTGATACAGTCAGACCTAGATGGATAGAGGTGATACAGTCAGACCTAGATGGATAGAGGTGATACAGTCAGACCTAGATGGATAGAGGTGATACAGTCAGACCTAGATGGATAGAGGTGATACAGTCAGACCTAGATGGATAGAGGTGATACAGTCAGACCTAGATGGATAGAGGTGATACAGTCAGACCTAGATGGATAGAGGTGATACAGTCAGACCTAGATGGATAGAGGTGATACAGTCAGACCTAGATGGATAGAGGTGATACAGTCAGACCTAGATGGATAGAGGTGATACAGTCAGACCAGAGGTGATACAGTCAGACCTAGATGGATAGAGGTGATACAGTCAGACCTAGATGGATAGAGGTGATACAGTCAGACCTAGATGGATAGAGGTGATACAGTCAGACCTAGATGGATAGAGGTGATACAGTCAGACCTAGATGGATAGAGGTGATACAGTCAGACCTAGATGGATAGAGTCAGACCTAGATGGATGATACAGTCAGACCTAGATGGATAGAGGTGATACAGTCAGACCTAGATGGATAGAGGTGATACAGTCAGACCTAGATGGATAGAGGTGATACAGTCAGACCTAGATGGATAGAGGTGATACAGTCAGACCTAGATGGATAGAGGTGATACAGTCAGACCTAGATGGATAGTCAGGTGATACAGTCAGACCTAGATGGATAGAGGTGATACAGTCAGACCTAGATGGATAGAGGTGATACAGTCAGACCTAGATGGATAGAGGTGATACAGTCAGACCTAGATGGATAGAGGTGATACAGTCAGACCTAGATGGATAGATGGATGGATAGAGGTGATACAGTCAGACCTAGATGGATAGAGGTGATACAGTCAGACCTAGATGGATAGAGGTGATACAGTCAGACCTAGATGGATAGAGGTGATACCTAGATGGATAGAGGTGATACAGTCAGACCTAGATGGATAGAGGTGACAGTCAGACCTAGATGGATAGAGGTGATACAGTCAGACCTAGATGGATAGAGGTGATACAGTCAGACCTAGATGGATAGGTGATACAGTCAGACCTAGATGGATAGAGGTGATACAGTCAGACCTAGATGGATAGAGGTGATACAGTCAGACCTAGATAGATAGAGGTGATACAGTCAGACCTAGATGGATAGAGGTGATACAGTCAGACCTAGATGGATAGAGGTGATACAGTCAGACCTAGATGGATAGAGGTGATACAGTCAGACCTAGATGGATAGAGGTGATACAGTCAGACCTAGATGAGAGGTGATACAGTCAGACCTAGATGGATAGAGGTGATACAGTCAGACCTAGATGGATAGAGGTGATACAGTCAGACCTAGATGGATAGGTGATACAGTCAGACCTAGATGGATAGAGGTGATACAGTCAGACCTAGATGGATAGAGGTGATACAGTCAGACCTAGATGGATAGAGGTGATACAGTCAGACCTAGATGGATAGAGGTGATACAGTCAGACCTAGATGGATAGAGGTGATACAGTCAGACCTAGATGGATAGAGGTGATACAGTCAGACCTAGATGGATAGAGGTGATACAGTCAGACCTAGATGGATAGAGGTGATACAGTCAGACCTAGATGGATAGAGGTGATACAGTCAGACCTAGATAGATAGAGGTGATCAGTCAGACCTAGATGGATAGAGGTGATACAGTCAGACCTAGATGGATAGAGGTGATACAGTCAGACCTAGATGGATAGAGGTGATACAGTCAGACCTAGATGGATAGAGGTGATACAGTCAGACCTAGATGGATAGAGGTGATACAGTCAGACCTAGATGGATAGAGATGGATGAGGTGATACAGTCAGACCTAGATGGATAGAGGTGATACAGTCAGACCTAGATGGATAGAGGTGATACAGTCAGACCTAGATGGATAGAGGTGATACAGTCAGACCTAGATGGATAGATACAGTCAGACCTAGATGGATAGAGGTGATACAGTCAGACCTAGATGGATAGAGGTGATACAGTCAGACCTAGATGGATAGAGGTGATACAGTCAGACCTAGATGGATAGAGGTGATACAGTCAGACCTAGATGGATAGAGGTGATACAGTCAGACCTAGATAGATAGAGGTGATACACAGTCAGACCTAGATGGATAGAGGTGATACAGTCAGACCTAGATGGATAGAGGTGATACAGTCAGACCTAGATGGATAGAGGTGATACAGTCAGACCTAGATGGATAGAGGTGATACAGTCAGACCTAGATGGATAGAGGTGATACAGTCAGACCTAGATGGATAGAGGTGATACAGTCAGACCTAGATGGATAGAGGTGATACAGTCAGACCTAGATGGATAGAGGTGATACAGTCAGACCTAGATGGAGGTGATACAGTCAGACCTAGATGGAGGTGGTCAGACCTAGATGGATAGAGGTGATACAGTCAGACCTAGATGGATAGAGGTGATACAGTCAGACCTAGATGGATAGAGGTGATACAGTCAGACCTAGATGGATAGAGGTGATACAGTCAGACCTAGATGGATAGAGGTGATACAGTCAGACCTAGATGGATAGAGGTGATACAGTCAGACCTAGATGGATAGAGGTGATACAGTCAGACCTAGATACAGTCAGATAGATGGTGATACAGTCAGACCTAGATGGATAGAGGTGATACAGTCAGACCTAGATGGATAGAGGTGATACAGTCAGACCTAGATGGATAGAGGTGATACAGTCAGACCTAGATGGATAGAGGTGATACAGTCAGACCTAGATGGATAGAGGTGATACAGTCAGACCTAGATGGATAGAGGTGATACAGTCAGACCTAGATGGATAGAGGTGATACAGTCAGACCTAGATGGATAGAGGTGATACAGTCAGACCTAGATGGATAGGGGTGATACAGTCAGACCTAGATGGATAGAGGTGATACAGTCAGACCTAGATGGATAGAGGTGATACAGTCAGACCTAGATGGATAGAGGTGATACAGTCAGACCTAGATGGATAGAGGTGATACAGTCAGACCTAGATGGATAGAGGTGATACAGTCAAACCTAGATGGATAGAGGTGATACAGTCAGACCTAGATGGATAGAGGTGATACAGTCAAACCTAGATGGATAGAGGTAATACAGTCAGACCTAGATGGATAGAGGTGATACAGTCAGACCTAGATGGATAGAGGTGATACAGTCAGACCTAGATAGATAGAGGTGATAACGTCAGACCTAGATGGATAGAGGTGATACAGTCAGACCTAGATGGATAGAGGTGATACAGTCAGACCTAGATGGATAGAGGTGATACAGTCAGACCTAGATGGATAGAGGTGATACAGTCAGACCTAGATGGATAGAGGTGATACAGTCAGACCTAGATGGATAGAGGTGATACAGTCAGACCTAGATGGATAGAGGTGATACAGTCAGACCTAGATGGATAGAGGTGATACAGTCAGACCTAGATGGATAGAGGTGATACAGTCAGACCTAGATGGATAGAGGTGATACAGTCAGACCTAGATAGATAGAGGTGATACAGTCAGACCTAGATGGATAGAGGTGATACAGTCAGACCTAGATGGATAGAGGTGATACAGTCAAACCTAGATGGATAGAGGTGATACAGTCAGACCTAGATGGATAGAGGTGATACAGTCAGACCTAGATGGATAGAGGTGATACAGTCAGACCTAGATGGATAGAGGTGAGAGTCAGACCTAGATGGATAGAGGTGTGATCAGACCAGTCAGACCTAGATGGATAGAGGTGATACAGTCAGACCTAGATGGATAGAGGTGATACAGTCAGACCTAGATGGATAGAGGTGATACAGTCAGACCTAGATGGATAGAGGTGATACAGTCAGACCTAGATGGATAGAGGTGATACAGTCAGACCTAGATGGATAGAGGTGATACAGTCAGACCTAGATGGATAGAGGTGATACAGTCAGACCTAGATGGATAGAGGTGATACAGTCAGACCTAGATGGATAGAGGTGATACAGTCAGACCTAGATGGATAGAGGTGATACAGTCAGACCTAGATGGATAGAGGTGATACAGTCAGACCTAGATGGATAGAGGTGATACAGTCAGACCTAGATAGATAGAGGTGATACAGTCAGACATAGATGGATAGAGGTGATACAGTCAGACCTAGATGGATAGGGGTGATACAGTCAGACCTAGATGGATAGAGGTGATACAGTCAGACCTAGATGGATAGAGGTGATACAGTCAGACCTAGATAGATAGATGTGATACAGTCAGACCTAGGATAGAGGTGATACAGTCAGACCTAGATGGATAGGGGTGATACAGTCAGACCTAGATGGATAGAGGTGATACAGTCAGACCTAGATGGATAGAGGTGATACAGTCAGACCTAGATGGATAGAGGTGATACAGTCAGACCTAGATGGATAGAGGTGATACAGTCAGACCTAGATGGATAGAGGTGATACAGTCAGACCTAGATAGATGTGATACAGTCAGACCTAGATAGATAGAGGTGATACAGTCAGACCTAGATGGATAGAGGTGATACAGTCAGACCTAGATGGATAGAGGTGATACAGTCAGACCTAGATGGATAGAGGTGATACAGTCAGACCTAGATGGATAGAGGTGATACAGTCAGACCTAGATGGATAGAGGTGATACAGTCAGACCTAGATGGATAGAGGTGATACAGTCAGACCTAGATAGATAGAGGTGATACAGTCAGACCTAGATGGATAGAGGTGATACAGTCAGACCTAGATGGATAGAGGTGATACAGTCAGACCTAGATGGATAGAGGTGATACAGTCAGACCTAGATGGATAGAGGTGATACAGTCAGACCTAGATGGATAGAGGTGATACAGTCAGACCTAGATGGATAGAGGTGATACAGTCAGACCTAGATGGATAGAGGTGATACAGTCAGACCTAGATGGATAGAGGTGATACAGTCAGACCTAGATGGATAGAGGTGATACAGTCAGACCTAGATAGATAGAGGTGATACAGTCAGACATAGATGGATAGAGGTGATACAGTCAGACCTAGATGGATAGAGGTGATACAGTCAGACCTAGATGGATAGAGGTGATACAGTCAGACCTAGATGGATAGAGGTGATACAGTCAGACCTAGATGGATAGAGGTGATACAGTCAAACCTAGATGGATAGAGGTGATACAGTCAGACCTAGATGGATAGAGGTGATACAGTCAGACCTAGATGGATAGAGGTGATACAGTCAGACCTAGATGGATAGAGGTGATACAGTCAGACCTAGATGGATAGAGGTGATACAGTCAGACCTAGATGGATAGAGGTGATACAGTCAGACCTAGATGGATAGAGGTGATACAGTCAGACCTAGATGGATAGAGGTGATACAGTCAGACCTAGATGGATAGAGGTGATACAGTCAGACCTAGATGGATAGAGGTGATACAGTCAGACCTAGATGGATAGAGGTGATACAGTCAGACCTAGATGGATAGAGGTGATACAGTCAGACCTAGATGGATAGAGGTGATACAGTCAGACCTAGATGGATAGAGGTGATACAGTCAGACCTAGATGGATAGAGGTGATACAGTCAGACCTAGATGGATAGAGGTGATACAGTCAGACCTAGATGGATAGAGGTGATACAGTCAGACCTAGATAGATAGAGGTGATACAGTCAGACAGATGGATAGAGGTGATACAGTCAGACATAGATGGATAGAGGTGATACAGTCAGACCTAGATGGATAGAGGTGATACAGTCAGACCTAGATGGATAGAGGTGATACAGTCAGACCTAGATGGATAGAGGTGATACAGTCAGACCTAGATGGATAGAGGTGATACAGTCAGACCTAGATGGATAGAGGTGATACAGTCAGACCTAGATGGATAGAGGTGATACAGTCAGACCTAGATGGATAGAGGTGATACAGTCAGACCTAGATGGATAGAGGTGATACAGTCAGACCTAGATGGATAGAGGTGATACAGTCAGACCTAGATGGATAGAGGTGATACAGTCAGACCTAGATGGATAGAGGTGATACAGTCAGACCTAGATGGATAGAGGTGATACAGTCAAACCTAGATGGATAGAGGTGATAACGTCAGACCTAGATGGATAGAGGTGATACAGTCAGACCTAGATGGATAGAGGTGATACAGTCAGACCTAGATGGATAGAGGTGATACAGTCAGACCTAGATGGATAGAGGTGATACAGTCAGACCTAGATGGATAGAGGTGATACAGTCAGACCTAGATGGATAGAGGTGATACAGTCAGACCTAGATGGATAGAGGTGATACAGTCAGACCTAGATGGATAGAGGTGATACAGTCAGACCTAGATGGATAGATGTGATATATTCAGACCTAGATGGATAGAGGTGATACAGTCAGACCTAGATAGATAGAGGTGATACAGTCAGACCTAGATGGATAGAGGTGATACTTTCAGACCTAGATAGATAGAGGTGATACAGTCAGACCTAGATAGATAGAGGTGATACAGTCAAACCTAGATGGATAGAGGTGATACAGTCAGACCTAGTTGGATAGAGGTGATACAGTCAGACCTAGATGGATAGAGGTGATACAGTCAGACCTAGATAGATGTGATACAGTCAGACCTAGATAGATAGAGGTGATACAGTCAGACCTAGATGGATAGGGGTGATACAGTCAGACCTAGATGGATAGAGGTGATACAGTCAGACCTAGATGGATAGAGGTGATACAGTCAGACCTAGATGGATAGAGGTGATACAGTCAGACCTAGATGGATAGAGGTGATACAGTCAGACCTAGATGGATAGAGGTGATACAGTCAGACCTAGATGGATAGAGGTGATACAGTCAGACCTAGATGGATAGAGGTGATACAGTCAGACCTAGATGGATAGAGGTGATACAGTCAGACCTAGAAAGATAGAGGTGATACAGTCAGACATAGATGGATAGAGGTGATACAGTCAAACCTAGATGGATAGAGGTGATACAGTCAGACCTAGATGGATAGAGGTGATACAGTCAGACCTAGATGGATAGAGGTGATACAGTCAGACCTAGATAGATAGAGGTGATACAGTCAGACATAGATGGATAGAGGTGATACAGTCAGACCTAGATGGATAGAGGTGATACAGTCAGACCTAGATGGATAGAGGTGATACAGTCAGACCTAGATGGATAGAGGTGATACAGTCAGACCTAGATGGATAGAGGTGATACAGTCAGACCTAGATGGATAGATGTGATATATTCAGACCTAGATGGATAGAGGTGATACAGTCAGACCTAGATAGATAGAGGTGATACAGTCAGACCTAGATGGATAGAGGTGATACTTTCAGACCTAGATAGATAGAGGTGATACAGTCAGACCTAGATGGATAGAGGTGATACAGTCAGACCTAGATGGATAGAGGTGATACAGTCAGACCTAGATGGATAGAGGTGATACAGTCAGACCTAGATGGATAGAGGTGATACAGTCAGACCTAGATAGATGTGATACAGTCAGACCTAGATAGATAGAGGTGATACAGTCAGACCTAGATGGATAGGGGTGATACAGTCAGACCTAGATGGATAGAGGTGATACAGTCAGACCTAGATGGATAGAGGTGATACAGTCAGACCTAGATGGATAGAGGTGATACAGTCAGACCTAGATGGATAGAGGTGATACAGTCAAACCTAGATGGATAGAGGTGATACAGTCAGACTTAGATGGATAGAGGTGATACAGTCAGACCTAGATGGATAGAGGTGATACAGTCAGACCTAGAAAGATAGAGGTGATACAGTCAGACATAGATGGATAGAGGTGATACAGTCAAACCTAGATGGATAGAGGTGATACAGTCAGACCTAGATGGATAGAGGTGATACAGTCAGACCTAGATGGAAGAGGTGATACAGTCAGACCTAGATAGATAGAGGTGATACAGTCAGACATAGATGGATAGAGGTGATACAGTCAGACCTAGATGGATAGAGGTGATACAGTCAGACCTAGATGGATAGGGGTGATACAGTCAGACCTAGATGGATAGAGGTGATACAGTCAGACCTAGATAGATAGAGGTGATACAATCAGACCTGGATTGATAGAGGTGATACAGTCAGACATAGATGGATATGGGTGATAGAGTCAGGGCTGATGGATAGAGGTGATACAGTCAGACCTAGATAGATAGAGGTGATACAGTCAGACCTAGATGGATAGAGGTGATACAGTCAGACATAGATGGATATGGGTGATAGAGTCAGGGCTGATGGATAGAGGTGATACAGTCAGACCTAGATAGATAGAGGTGATACAGTCAGACCTAGATGGATAGAGGTGATACAGTCAGACCTAGATGGATAGAGGTGATACAGTCAGACCTAGATGGATAGATGTGATATATTCAGACCTAGATGGATAGAGGTGATACAGTCAGACCTAGATAGATAGAGGTGATACAGTCAGACCTAGATGGATAGAGGTGATACTTTCAGACCTAGATAGATAGAGGTGATACAGTCAGACCTAGATAGATAGAGGTGATACAGTCAAACCTAGATGGATAGAGGTGATACAGTCAGACCTAGTTGGATAGAGGTGATACAGTCAGACCTAGATGGATAGAGGTGATACAGTCAGACCTAGATAGATGTGATACAGTCAGACCTAGATGGATAGGGGTGATACAGTCAGACCTAGATGGATAGAGGTGATACAGTCAGACCTAGATGGATAGAGGTGATACAGTCAGACCTAGATGGATAGAGGTGATACAGTCAGACCTAGATGGATAGAGGTGATACAGTCAAACCTAGATGGATAGAGGTGATACAGTCAGACCTAGATGGATAGAGGTGATACAGTCAGACCTAGATGGATAGAGGTGATACAGTCAGACCTAGATGGATAGAGGTGATACAGTCAGACATAGATGGATAGAGGTGATACAGTCAGACCTAGATGGATAGAGGTGATACAGTCAGACCTAGATGGATAGAGGTGATACAGTCAGACCTAGATGGATAGAGGTGATACAGTCAGACCTAGATAGATGTGATACAGTCAGACCTAGATAGATAGAGGTGATACAGTCAGACCTAGATGGATAGGGGTGATACAGTCAGACCTAGATGGATAGGGGTGATACAGTCAGACCTAGATGGATAGAGGTGATACAGTCAGACCTAGATGGATAGAGGTGATACAGTCAGACCTAGATAGATAGAGGTGATACAGTCAGACATAGATGGATAGAGGTGATACAGTCAGACATAGATGGATAGAGGTGATACAGTCAGACCTAGATGGATAGGGGTGATACAGTCAGACCTAGATGGATAGAGGTGATACAGTCAGACCTAGATGGATAGAGGTGATACAGTCAAACCTAGATGGATAGAGGTGATACAGTCAGACCTAGATGGATAGAGGTGATACAGTCAGACCTAGATGGATAGAGGTGATACAGTCAGACCTAGATGGATAGAGGTGATACAGTCAGACCTAGATGGATAGAGGTGATACAGTCAGACCTAGATAGATAGAGGTGATAACGTCAGACCTAGATGGATAGAGGTGATACAGTCAGACCTAGATGGATAGAGGTGATACAGTCAGACCTAGATGGATAGAGGTGATACAGTCAGACATAGATGGATAGGGGTCAGGACTGATGGTCAGTGGCAGAGGGCTGATGGATAGGGGTGATACAGTCAGGCTGATTTTTTAAATATATTTTTTATTTATTTTAATTTTACCTTTATTTAACTAGGCAAGTCAGTTAAGAACAAATTCTTATTTTCAATGACGGCCTAGGAACAGTGCCTTCAGGGGCAGAATGACAGATTTGAACTTACAACCTTCTGGTTACTAGTCCAACGCTCTAACCACTAGGCTACCCTGCCTCCCCATAGGGGTGGTACAGTCAGGGCTGATGGATAGAGGTGATAGAGTCAGGTCTGATGGATAGGGGTGATACAGTCAGGGCTGATGGATAGTGGTGGTACAGTCAGGGCTGATGGATAGAGGTGATAGAGTCAGGGCTGATGGATAGGGGTGATACAGTCAGGGTTGATGGATAGGGGTGGTACAGTCAGACCTAGATGGATAGAGGTGATACAGTCAGACCTAGATGGATAGAGGTGATACAGTCAGACCTAGATGGATAGAGGTGATACAGTCAAACCTAGATGGATAGAGGTGATACAGTCAGACCTAGATGGATAGAGGTGATACAGTCAGACCTAGATGGATAGAGGTGATACAGTCAGACCTAGATAGATAGAGGTGATACAGTCAGACATAGATGGATAGAGGTGATACAGTCAGACCTAGATGGATAGGGGTGATACAGTCAGATCTAGATGGATAGAGGTGATACAGGCAGACCTAGATGGATAGAGGTGATACAGTCAGATCTAGATGGATAGGGGTGATACAGTCAAACCTAGATGGATAGAGGTGATACAGTCAGACCTAGATGGATAGAGGTGATACAGTCAGACCTAGATAGATGTGATACAGTCAGACCTAGATAGATAGAGGTGATACAGTCAGACCTAGATGGATAGGGGTGATACAGTCAGACCTAGATGGATAGAGGTGATACAGTCAGATCTAGATGGATAGAGGTGATACAGTCAGACCTAGATGGATAGAGGTGATACAGTCAGACCTAGATGGATAGAGGTGATACAGTCAAACCTAGATGGATAGAGGTGATACAGTCAAACCTAGATGGATAGAGGTGATACAGTCAGACCTAGATGGATAGAGCTGATACAGTCAGACCTAGATGGATAGAGGTGATACAGTCAGACCTAGATAGATAGCGGTGATACAGTCAGACCTAGATGGATAGAGGTGATACAGTCAGACCTAGATGGATAGAGGTGATACAGTCAAACCTAGATGGATAGAGGTGATACAGTCAGACCTAGATGGATAGAGGTGATACAGTCAGACCTAGATGGATAGAGGTGATACAGTCAGACCTAGATGGATAGAGGTGATACAGTCAGACCTAGATGGATAGAGGTGATACAGTCAGACCTAGATAGATAGAGGTGATAACGTCAGACCTAGATGGATAGAGGTGATACAGTCAGACCTAGATGGATAGAGGTGATACAGTCAGTCCTAGATGGATAGAGGTGATACAGTCAGACCTAGATGGATAGAGGTGATACAGTCAGACCTAGATGGATAGAGGTGATACAGTCAGACCTAGATGGATAGAGGTGATACAGTCAGACCTAGATGGATAGAGGTGATACAGTCAGACCTAGATGGATAGAGGTGATACAGTCAGACCTAGATGGATAGAGGTGATACAGTCAGACCTAGATGGATAGAGGTGATACAGTCAGACCTAGATGGATAGAGGTGATACAGTCAGACCTAGATGGATAGAGGTGATACAGTCAGACCTAGATGGATAGAGGTGGTCAGATACAGTCAGACCTAGATAGATAGAGGTGATACAGTCAGACATAGATGGATAGAGGTGATACAGTCAGACATAGATGGATAGAGGTGATACAGTCAGACCTAGATGGATAGGGGTGATACAGTCAGACGTAGATGGATAGAGGTGATACAGTCAGACCTAGATGGATAGAGGTGATACAGTCAAACCTAGATGGATAGAGGTGATACAGTCAGACCTAGATGGATAGAGGTGATACAGTCAGACCTAGATGGATAGAGGTGATACAGTCAAACCTAGATGGATAGAGGTGATACAGTCAGACCTAGATGGATAGAGGTGATACAGTCAGACCTAGATAGATAGAGGTGATAACGTCAGACCTAGATGGATAGAGGTGATACAGTCAGACCTAGATGGATAGAGGTGATACAGTCAGACCTAGATGGATAGAGGTGATACAGTCAGACCTAGATGGATAGAGGTGATACAGTCAGACCTAGATGGATAGAGGTGATACAGTCAGACCTAGATAGATAGAGGTGATAACGTCAGACCTAGATGGATAGAGGTGATACAGTCAGACCTAGATGGATAGAGGTGATACAGTCAGTCCTAGATGGATAGAGGTGATACAGTCAGACCTAGATGGATAGAGGTGATACAGTCAGACCTAGATGGATAGAGGTGATACAGTCAGACCTAGATGGATAGAGGTGATACAGTCAAACCTAGATGGATAGAGGTGATACAGTCAGACCTAGATGGATAGAGGTGATACAGTCAGACCTAGATGGATAGAGGTGATACAGTCAGACCTAGATGGATAGAGGTGATACAGTCAGACCTAGATGGATAGAGGTGATACAGTCAGACCTAGATGGATAGGGGTGATACAGTCAGACCTAGATGGATAGAGGTGATACAGTCAGACCTAGATGGATAGAGGTGATACAGTCAGACCTAGATAGATAGAGGTGATACAGTCAGACATAGATGGATAGAGGTGATACAGTCAGACATAGATGGATAGAGGTGATACAGTCAGACCTAGATGGATAGGGGTGATACAGTCAGACGTAGATGGATAGAGGTGATACAGTCAGACCTAGATGGATAGAGGTGATACAGTCAAACCTAGATGGATAGAGGTGATACAGTCAGACCTAGATGGATAGAGGTGATACAGTCAGACCTAGATGGATAGAGGTGATA